>NC_080166.1:1405617-1523117 GCF_950295315.1 Erinaceus europaeus
CCTTGTGCCCTGTAACATGTGCTTTCAACCAGGTGTGCCACTGCCTGACTCCTCTCATGTTGCTATTTTGTTTATTTATTTATTCTACTTGGTAGGACAGAGAGAAATTGACAGGGAAGGGAGGCAGGGAGAGAGGAGAAAGGAGAGACTTGCAGCTCTGCTTCACCACTCATGAAGTTTTTTCCCTGAAAGTGGGGACCAGGGGCTTGAACCTAGGTCCTTGTACACTGTAGCATGTGTGCTCAGCCAGGTGCACCAACACCTGGCCCCTTAAAATGATCGTTTAAAAAAAAAGAAAGATAAGAAGAACAAGAGAGAACAGGCTGAGGGCAGGGCAGCTGGGCACCGTTTTTCTGCCCCAGGAGAGCCATGCTGCTGCTTTCCTGTGGGTGCGGACAGTTTGGACCTCAGCCCTACCTGCCAAACGTCCTCACAGGGGCCCCGAGCCACCATGAGCACCTTGCCTTGGACACTCTTTACTAGTGATTTAATCGTGATGAACAATCCCACGCAGTTCCCACCCCCAGAGTTCCCTGTCCCCTCCCCTCCACTGGAAGCTTCCAGTTCTTTATCCCTCTGGGAGCATGGACCCAAATTCTTTATGGGGAGCAGAAGGTGGGAGTTCTGGCTTCTGTCATTGCTTCTCCGCTGGACATGGGTGTTGGCAGGTGGACCCACACCCCCAGCCTGTGTCTGTCTGTCCCTAGTGGGGCAGGGCTCTGGGGAGGGGAGGCTCCGGGACACATGGGGGAGGCGGTCTGCCCAGGGAGGTCAGGGTGGCGTCATGGCAGCACCTGCAGCCTGGTGGCTGAAAAGCAGTGAGATATGAAGCGTACTCGGCACCGAGAGAGAGAACCAGTGCACCTGCCATAGCAGCTGCAGAGAGAGCAGCACCCACAGCAAGTCTCCTCTGGACGCCTCCTGAGCAGCCGGGAGGCCAACCAGCACCTTGACGGGAAGGGAAATGAGGCCCAAGGACGCAGAGGCGCAGAAGGTCGTCCAAGGCCACCCAGCTGGGGTGTGACCCAGACAGCGGCCCGGCCGCAGGCCTCAGGCTCCGCGTTTGCTCGCAGGGTGACTGTGTCTACAGCTACAGCGGTGGTGCTTGCCGGTCCAGAAAGTTCCAGAGAAGCGGTTGAAATCCCAGAACAGGAGCCCTGCTGCCCCCAGACCGGGATGCTGCGGCTGGAGACGGCTTTCTCGATTATGAAGGCGAGCGCGCCCTCTGCCGGTCATGGGCGAGCACTGCCCCGAGACTGCAAGAAGCCAGGCGGCAACATAATGGACGATCCTTTTACCATTATTGCCGTTGTTGTTATTTATTACTATTCTAGTAGTGATTTAATAATTATCAGCAATATTTTAGGGTAGGAGGGGCACAGTTCCCACCACCAGAGCTCCGTGTCCCATCCCCTCCACTGGAAGCGTCCCTGTTCTTTATCCCTCTGGCTCCTGGACCCAAATTCTTTATGGGGAGCAGAAGGTGGGAGGTCTGGCTTCTGTCATTGCTTCTTCGCTGGACATGGGTGTTGGCAGGTGGATCCACACCTCCAGCCTGTGTCTGTCTGTCCCTAGCGGAGCAGGGCTCTGGGGAGGCAGACGTTACACAGGCTCCTGTGCTAAATGTTAACAGGGCCCTAGGGCAGATTGGTTAGAGTTAATGGCACTGATAGACGATCTTCATGTTTGGGGGATACTTTCTGCCCTGATCCAGCTTTCTAGGCCTATTCTTAACTCTGACACCATCTTCTCAGACAATGCTTTCAATCCACTTGCATGTTAGCTGTCAGGCTCAGGCAAAAATGACCAAAGCCGTGGGTCCCTTGGAATAGACCTAAAATAGACTTCTTGGCTTCTTCTCACATGAAGACCCCTAATCTCATCTGCTCTATTCCCACTTGGACTCCTGTTTCTTAAGCAATTTGTTCTGCTTTGTATATTCACGCTTCTCAGCCACCAAGTTGCAGATGCTACCGTGACACCATCCTGACTCCTCTGAGCAGATACCTCTCCAATGGGTCCTGGAACCTCACCTCCCCAGAGCCCTGTGGACTTTTCTTCCCCCTCTGGTTTCCCCCCATGTGTTTTGCATTTTCTCCCCCTTCCCAGGAGAAACAGAAGAAGGAGGAAAAGAAAACACACAGGCTGCTCCCCACCTTTCTGAGAACAAGCCCAGGAAAGCCACAACTATGCAACCGTCAGATAACAAGCCTGTGTGTTTATTGTCCTGCAAATTGTTTAGGATGCCCAGCAATTGTCATCCTCAACAGATGCAAAAGTACACTCTCAGCCCCTTATAACTAAATTAGGGCAAACATACTTTCTTAAAGTAATCAGGGCGTTCTTGCACGCTGGAGTCACGCATGCAGAATGATTAAAAAGTCCAGCCGTTTTGAATTATCAGTGTTCAAGGAGAAATGTGGGGTGTTGGTTTGATTGGATGTGGAAAGATGCGTCTGAGGCAGCTGAGTCAGGAAACTCGGCCCAAGGAGCAGCAGGGAACAGCCGGCTCAGGAAACAGCTCTCCTGGGAGCACCTCCCGGAAACGGGGAGTCCTGGCAGGTAGGTGTCTAGGTGGAGAAAGACAGGGTTCCATCCTGGAGACCAGGCTCTCTGAAAGTTTGGTAGAATTCATTCGTGTAGCCATCTGGACCAGGGCTTTTGTTCTTGGAGAGGCTTTTGATTACTGTTTCGATTTACTAGTGACTGGCTTGTTAAGTTTATCTACTTCCTCTTGTGTCGAGGTTGGCAGTTAGTATGACTCTAAAAATGGTGTCATTTCTTCTAAGTTGTCAAATTTAGTTCCATACAGACGTCGGCAATAGCCTTGCAGGATTCCCTGTAGCTCTGCCTCATCTGTTGCAATATCTCCCCTCTCTTCATAGCGTTCTCTCTTTTTCTCAGTTAGTGTAGCTAGTGGCTTATCTATTTTACTTATCCTTTCAAACTCTCTTGATTTCATTCATCTTCCGAATAGAACTAGTCTTGTTTTCTATTTCACTGATTTCTGCTCTGATTTGTTCACTATTTCCTGTTTCCCGCTGACTGTTGGGTCTCTTGTTTTATTCTTTTTCTAGCTGGTTCAGGTGGGTCCTTAGATGGTTTACTAGTGATTTCTCCTGTTTATTAGCACAGGCCTGTACGGCTATGAACTTCCCTCTCAGGACTGCTTTTGCTGCACCCCATAAGCTCTGGTAACTGGTTTCTTCATTTACATTGGTAGTCAGGTAATTCTTAATTTCTTCTTCCATCTCTTCAGAGACCCATGTATTGTTCAGAAGCATGTTGTTTAGACTCTAGACTTTGGGGCAGTTTCATTTCTTTTTGTGGTTGATGTCTAGCCTTTTATAATGTATGCATTTTATAATTTTTATAAATTATTGTTTTATTATTATATAAATTTTATATTTATATATTTTATTATTTTATAAATTTATAAATATAAATTTTATTATTTTATGAATTTTTATAAATTTTATAATTTTACATATTTTATAATTTTATTTTATAAATTTTTTTATTTATTTAAGAAAGGAGACATTAACAAAACCATAGAATGAGAGGGGTGCAATTCCGCACAATTCCCATAACCCGATCTCCACATCCCACCCCCTCCCCTGACAGCTTTCCCATTCTCTGTCTCTCTGGGAGCATGGACCCAGGGTCGTTGTGGGGTGCAGAAGGTGGAAGGTCTGGCTTCTGTAGTTGCTTCCCCGCTAAACATGGGCGTTGACTGGTCGGTCCATACTCCCAGTCTGCCTCTCTCTTTCCCTAGTAGGGTGGGTCTCTGGGGAAGCGGAGCTCCAGGACACACTGGTGGGGTCGTCTGTCCAGGGAAGTCTGGTCTGCATCGTGCTGGCATCCAGAACCTGGTGGCTGAAAAGAGAGTTAACATACAAAGCCAAATTGTTGAACAATCATGGACCTAAAGACTGGAATAGTGCAGATGAAGTATTCCCTGCAGGCTCTTTTGTACTTCTGCTTTCAGGTATATATTTTTCCCCTAGTTTATGGGCACGGGTGAACCTATGCTCTATCTCAGGGGACCTGGACTATATCTAGGTTTGGGGACTTTATTGGGGAGTGGAACACCTGGAATGGAATCGTAGAATACTATGAAAGGAAAGGTCTCACCTGAGTGATGAAGCTGAAGGGTTGTCATTCCACACCTGAAATCTCTGGTCACAGTCTGAAGTGAAGCATGCTGGGGTAGCACTCGTTGCATTGATTAGGTTGCGATCTGCAGATGCAATATTATTTGATTTGAATTGAGAGCAGCATGCAGGAAAGTGGGCCCCACCTTAAGGTTCCAGGACTGGGGGAAATACAGGCTCTATAGTGGAAATGTGAGGTTCCTGCTGTCTTAGGGTTCAAGAAGACAATGGACAGTTAATGTTATCATCACATTATTTGGTGATAGGGGTAATTTTGGAAAGTCCCTTTGATAGGGTTTGGGGTATAGTACCCAGCATCTTGTATATAGCTGTGCTGTCAGTTGCTTCTGTTCTCTCTGGTCTAGGCTTTTGGGAGACAACATATCAAAGACAGCCCATGTATTAAAAAGACTCAGTCTGTGTTTTAAGAAGTTCTAGACATATCATCAGTTTTTCGCCTCTCATATTAATTAAATAGTGGTTTATATAATGTTTACACTTTAATAGGATTGTACATAAACACCACTCCCACCACCAAAAGACTGTGTCCCATCCCCACCACCGTGCATCACAACTTTTAGGCTGTTTTGTGGCCCAGGGTATGGTCGTTCCTTGTGAATGTTCCGTGTGTACTTGAGAAGAATATGTGTTCATTTGTTGTGGAACAGGTAGTTCTGTATGTATCTAGTGGGTCCGTTTCCTCTGTGCCCTGCCACCTGCCCTGCCCTCATCACCTTTGTCTCAAGAGCCACTTCCAGCCCCAACCACTTCGACCCTGTTTTCCATGTCTGGCCTCCAGCCTCAAGTCGCAGGGCGAGGAGGTGGGGGAGCAGCGGCCTAAGCACTGAGGACAGGAAGTGGGCTGCGCCTGCTGTGAGGCGGGGAGCCCAAGTCACCTTCTTGTGTTGAGACATCTCTGTCTGTCATCAGATACGCGTCTGTCTGCGAGCTCTGTGTCTAATTTCAGACCGCTCAGTGAAAGAAGAAATCCCTAAGCCTCTGCCCTCTCTCCATCTTTCCATATTCCACATATCTTGTCCATCATCTGTCTGTCATCTATCCATCCATCATCTATCTACCGTCCACCTATCTACCTGTCATCCATCCATATATCTGTGTATCTGTCCGCCTACTCTACCTACCCATCTTATATCAATATGATATAATACCAAATACCTATGTACCCATCCATTTTATCATGTTTCTCTTAGCCCATCTACCTGAATATCTATGCATCTATCTCTCTTTTTAATTTTTTTATATTAGCTTTATTTATTTATTGGATAGAGACAGCCAGAAATCGAGAGGGGAGGGGAAGATAGAGAGGGACTGAGACAGAGACACCTGCAGCCCTGCTTCCCCACTCGTAAGCTTTCCCCTGCAGGTGGGGACTGGGGGCTCGAACCTGGGTCCTTGTGCACTGTGACATGTGCCGAGAGCTCAGGAGCACACACAGAGCCGCCAGGTTGGCCGATGGCCGGTTGATCCAGGCTGAGCTGGGCTCTCTCCCGCCAGAGCTCCACTGCAGGTTCACCTGTACCTTTCCTGTGTTTGCATCCAGGGTCAGTAGTCTCTCTCCCTCTCTCTCTCTCTCATCTCCATCAAATACAGAAAATTAGGGGGGAAATAAGAGACAAAAAGGAAAATGACTAATAAGAGCAGTGGAGGTGTTCAGCCACCAAGCTGAGTGACAACCTCGGTGGAGAGAGAAAGAAGGGGGCCGTTAATAGTGGATTCCAGCATGTGGAACATAGAGTTTAATCGTGCCGTTATTCTCTGTTCATCATTCATTATTCCGCAGTCCAGGAAAAGGGGATGTAGTGGGTAAGGTTTTGGACTGTGCGGCAGGAGGTCAGAGTTTGATCCCTGGCATACATGGATTGGGAGATAATCCGGTACCCTCAGACCCCCCTTCTCTCACTAATAAATAAATAAAGTCTCAAAAAAATAAAATTGACTTCTTGGTCTCAATTTAAATGATTAGTCATTTGGCAAGTTTGAGATGTCGGGTAAAATTTCTTGGGCCGGTGGTGGTGCACTAGACTGAACGCTCACGTTACAGTGTGCAAAGACCAGGGTTCGAGCCCCCCGGTCCCCATCTGCAGGGGGAATCTTTGTGAGTGAGGAAGCAGGGCTGCAGGTGTCTCTCTCTGTCTCTCTCCCTCTCTACCTCCTCCTTCCCTTTCAATTTCTGGTTGTTTCTAACCAATAAATAAATAAAAGTAATTTTAAAAGATTCATTTTGGGAGTTGGGCGGCAGCGCAGCGGGTTAAGCGCATGTGGCGCAAAGCCCAAGGACCGGCCTAAGGATCCCGGTTCGAGCCCCCGGCTCCCCACCTGCAGGGGAGTCGCTTCCCAGGCGGTGAAGCAGGTCTGCAGGTGTCTGTCTTTCTCTCCCCCTCTCTGTCTTCTCCTCCTCTCTCCATTTCTCTCTGTCCTATCCAACAACAACGACATCATCGTCAACAATAATAATAGCTACAACAATAAAAACCAAGGGCAACAAAAGGGAAAATAAATAAATATTTTTAAAATTTTTAAAAATTCTTGACTTGGGCCAGAAGATGGCGCCCGAGACCAATAGGCGCCAAGCAGCCTCCTGTCAGGCCCTCCCCAGCAGGTACCAGCATCCCCACAGGGTCTCGCCCTGCTCACAGAAAGGCCCGTCACTCCTGAAGGCCGGCCAGCTGCCACATGGTCTGCAGGACTCTGGACACCAGGCCGGTACTGAGGTCGCGTCCGGAATACCTGTTTGCTGGTATTTTTCCGAGTAAGTTTAGCTCAGCAGTCCTTGAAATCACAGGGTCTCCACGGGCACTGTCGCCCTGCCTACCTTTAGCCAAAACCTGCCGTTCCGATCAGTGCTCTTTCGTCCCATCAAAAGGCAACAGCGCCCTTTCTGAGTGTTTCATCTCGCCAAACAGAAATAAAGCTCAGGCGCGTCAACTCAGGTGACACGGGGAGCGCCCAGGAGCTGGGCATCACCCGCCCGGACAGAAAAGTTGTCTGCCAAGCTTCCCCCAGGTGACACCGCAGCACGCGTACTGGGAGACTCACAGGAGCGGTGGCCTGTGTGTGGTCTCCCTGCAAATGAAAAGAAGACGTGCTTGTGTGCAGAAGTGACCACACACTCGTGCTTGTGTGCAGAAGTGACCACACGCTCGTGCTTGTGTGCAGAAGTGACCACACGCTCGTGCTTGTGTGCAGAAGTGACCACACGCTCGTGCTTGTGTGCAGAAGTGACCACACGCTCGTGCTTGTGTGCAGAAGTGACCACACGCTCCTGCTTGTGTGCAGAAGTGACCACACGCTCCTGCTTGTGTGCAGAAGTGACCACACGCTCCTGCTTGTGTGCAGAAGTGACCACACGCTCGTGCTTGTGTGCAGAAGTGACCACACGCTCGTGCTTGTGTGCAGAAGTGACCACACGCTCGTGCTTGTGTGCAGAAGTGACCACACGCTCGTGCTTGTGTGCAGAAGTGACCACACGCTCGTGCTTGTGTGCAGAAGTGACCACACGCTCGTGCTTGTGTGCAGAAGTGACCACACGCTCGTGCTTGTGTGCAGAAGTGACCACACGCTCGTGCTTGTGTGCAGAAGTGACCACACGCTCCTGCTTGTGTGCAGAAGTGACCACACGCTCCTGCTTGTGTGCAGAAGTGACCACACGCTCGTGCTTGTGTGCAGAAGTGACCACACGCTCCTGCTTGTGTGCAGAAGTGACCACACGCTCGTGCTTGTGTGCAGAAGTGACCACACGCTCCTGCTTGTGTGCAGAAGTGACCACACGCTCGTGCTTGTGTGCAGAAGTGACCACACGCTCGTGCTTGTGTGCAGAAGTGACCACACGCTCGTGCTTGTGTGCAGAAGTGACCACACGCTCCTGCTTGTGTGCAGAAGTGACCACACGCTCCTGCTTGTGTGCAGAAGTGACCACACGCTCCTGCTTGTGTGCAGAAGTGACCACACGCTCGTGCTTGTGTGCAGAAGTGACCACACGCTCCTGCTTGTGTGCAGAAGTGACCACACGCTCGTGCTTGTGTGCAGAAGTGACCACACGCTCCTGCTTGTGTGCAGAAGTGACCACACGCTCCTGCTTGTGTGCAGAAGTGACCACACGCTCGTGCTTGTGTGCAGAAGTGACCACACGCTCCTGCTTGTGTGCAGAAGTGACCACACGCTCCTGCTTGTGTGCAGAAGTGACCACACGCTCCTGCTTGTGTGCAGAAGTGACCACACGCTCGTGCTTGTGTGCAGAAGTGACCACACGCTCCTGCTTGTGTGCAGAAGTGACCACACGCTCCTGCTTGTGTGCAGAAGTGACCACACGCTCGTGCTTGTGTGCAGAAGTGACCACACGCTCGTGCTTGTGTGCAGAAGTGACCACACGCTCCTGCTTGTGTGCAGAAGTGACCACACGCTCCTGCTTGTGTGCAGAAGTGACCACACGCTCCTGCTTGTGTGCAGAAGTGACCACACGCTCCTGCTTGTGTGCAGAAGTGACCACACGCTCGTGCTTGTGTGCAGAAGTGACCACACGCTCGTGCTTGTGTGCAGAAGTGACCACACGCTCCTGCTTGTGTGCAGAAGTGACCACACGCTCCTGCTTGTGTGCAGAAGTGACCACACGCTCCTGCTTGTGTGCAGAAGTGACCACACGCTCCTGCTTGTGTGCAGAAGTGACCACACGCTCGTGCTTGTGTGCAGAAGTGACCACACGCTCGTGCTTGTGTGCAGAAGTGACCACACGCTCCTGCTTGTGTGCAGAAGTGACCACACGCTCGTGCTTGTGTGCAGAAGTGACCACACGCTCCTGCTTGTGTGCAGAAGTGACCACACGCTCGTGCTTGTGTGCAGAAGTGACCACACGCTCCTGCTTGTGTGCAGAAGTGACCACACGCTCGTGCTTGTGTGCAGAAGTGACCACACGCTCCTGCTTGTGTGCAGAAGTGACCACACGCTCCTGCTTGTGTGCAGAAGTGACCACACGCTCCTGCTTGTGTGCAGAAGTGACCACACGCTCCTGCTTGTGTGCAGAAGTGACCACACGCTCCTGCTTGTGTGCAGAAGTGACCACACGCTCCTGCTTGTGTGCAGAAGTGACCACACGCTCCTGCTTGTGTGCAGAAGTGACCACACGCTCGAGCTTGTGTGCAGAAGTGACCACACGCTCGTGCTTGTGTGCAGAAGTGACCACACGCTCGTGCTTGTGTGCAGAAGTGACCACACGCTCCTGCTTGTGTGCAGAAGTGACCACACGCTCGTGCTTGTGTGCAGAAGTGACCACACGCTCGTGCTTGTGTGCAGAAGTGACCACACGCTCGTGCTTGTGTGCAGAAGTGACCACACGCTCGTGCTTGTGTGCAGAAGTGACCACACGCTCCTGCTTGTGTGCAGAAGTGACCACACGCTCGTGCTTGTGTGCAGAAGTGACCACACGCTCCTGCTTGTGTGCAGAAGTGACCACACGCTCGAGCTTGTGTGCAGAAGTGACCACACGCTCGTGCTTGTGTGCAGAAGTGACCACACGCTCGCGCTTGTGTGCAGAAGTGACCAAATGCTCCTGCTTGTGTGCAGAAGTGACCAAATGCTCATGCTTGTGTGCAGAAGTGACCACACGCTCGTGCTTGTGTGCAGAAGTGACCACACGCTCGTGCTTGTGTGCAGAAGTGACCACTCGCTCGTGCTTGTGTGCAGAAGTGACCACTCGCTTGTGCTTGTGTGCAGAAGTGACCACACGCTCCTGCTTGTGTGCAGAAGTGACCAAATGCTCATGCTTGTGTGCAGAAGTGACCACACGCTCGTGCTTGTGTGCAGAAGTGACCACACACTCAAGCTTGTGTGCAGAAGTGACCACATGCTCGTGCTTGTGTGCAGAAGTGACCACTCGCTCGTGCTTGTGTGCAGAAGTGACCACACGCTCGTGCTTGTGTGCAGAAGTGACCACACGCTCGAGCTTGTGTGCAGAAGTGACCACTCACTCGTGCTTGTGTGCAGAAGTGACCACACACTCCTGCTTGTGTGCAGAAGTGACCACAGGGCTGCAGGAGAAGGAGGCAGAGACTCTATGCTGCCCCTCACCATTCACCCACCTGACACAACTCGTACCTGTCTTTGAGAGCTTTGGGGGTTTATGATAACAATGATCATAACAACAATAACAACAACCACAAGATATTTTTGCTGTCTTTGCTTTAATTTCCATCATGTTCTCCCTAAGCTTTTTTTCTTTTTCCTTTTTTTAAAATTTATTTAAAAAAGGAAAAGGAGACATTAACAAAAACATAGGATAAGTGGGGTACAATTCCCACCACCAGAACTCCGTATCCTACCCCCTCCCCTGATAGCTTTCCCATTCTCTATCCCTCTGGGAGCATGGACCCAGGGTCATTGTGGGATGCAGAAGGTGGAAGGTCTGGCTTCTGTAGTTGCTTCCCCGCTGAACATGGGTGTTGGCAGGTGGATCCATACTCCCAGCCTGTCTCTCTCTTTCCCTAGTGGGGCAGGGCTCTGAGGAAGCAGAGCTCCAGGACACATTGGTGGCGTTGTCTGTCCAGGGAAGTCTGGTCGGCATCATGGTGGCATCTGGAACCTGGTGGCTGAAAAGAGAGTTAACATATAAAGCCAATCCCATTGTTGAACAATCATGGACCTAAAGGCTGGAATAGTGCAGAGGAAGAGTTGGATGAGTTTTCAGAAGCTGCAACTAAGTTCTAATTACTTATTTTTGATTCTAAGTAAATAAATCCCTAATTTGATGTGCATTATCAAAGAGACAAACTAATCTTTTTTTTTTATTTACTTATTTATAAAATGGAAACACTGACAAGACTAAGTTCTAATTACTTATTTTTGATTCTAAGTAAATAAATCCCTAATTTGATGTGCATTATCAAAGAGACAAACTAATCTTTTTTTTTTTTATTTACTTATTTATAAAATGGAAACACTGACAAGACCACAGGATAGAAGGGGTACAATTCCCACCACCAGAGCTCCGTGTCCCCTCCCCTCCCCCCGACAGCTTTCCCATTCTCCATCCCTCTGGGAGCATGGACCCAGGGTCATTGTGGGATGCAGAAGGTGGAAGGTCTGGCTTCTGTCATTGCTTCCCCGCTGAACATGGGTGTTGACAGGTGGATCCATACTCCCAGTCTGCCTCTCTCTTTCCCTAGTAGGGTGGGTCTCTGGGGAAGCGGAGCTCCAGGACACATGGGTGGGGTTGTCTGTCCAGGGAAGTCTGGTCGGCATCATGTTAGCATCTGGAACCTGGTGGCTAAAAAGAGAGTTAACACACAAAGCCAAACAAATCGTTGACAAATCGTGGTGCACTATTCCAACCTAAAGGCTGGAATAGTGCAGATGAAGAGTTGGGGGGGTCCTCCATTCTGTAGATAGCTAGTAGGCATATTTTAGTTCAATTCCAAAGGGCCTGTGGTTATACTAGTGTTTTTGTTTTTTTCCCCTGAGCCTGACATCTGATATGCAGGTGGATGCAAGTTATTGTTTGGGGAGGTGATGTTATGGCTGGAAAGGGACAGAAAGTTGGATCTGTCTGATACCCAGCATCTGAGGAATTAAGTAAAGTCCTCTTGGGAAGCTCTGGTCTGGACCACCCTCCCCTTCAATCACTCCAGGGGGCAGTGTCCTCCTTGCCACCAGTAGAGCTGTGACAGGCCCAAAGAAGAGCTCCAGGCTGTGCATGTTAGCTCTCTGTTCAGCCACCAGGTTCCAGATGCAGCCATCATGCGCTGGTCCACAATTTGTTTGGCTTTGTATGTTAGCTCTCTGTTCAGCCACCAGTTTCCAGATGCCAGCAGGATGCCGACCAGACTTCCCTGGACAGACAACCCCACCAATGTGTCCTGGAGCCCCGCTTCCCCAGAGCCCTGCCCACTAGGGAAAGAGAGAAACAGGTGGGGGTGTGGATCCACCTGCCAACATCCATGTCCAGCGGGGAAGCAACTGCTGATGCCAGACCTTCCACCTTCTGCATCCCACAGTGACCCTGGGTCCACACTCCCAGAGGGATAAACAATAGGAAAGGGGAGGGGATGGGACATGGAGATCTGGTGGTGGGAACTGTGTGGAGTTGTACCCCTCCTATCCTATGGTTTTCTCAATGTTTCCTATTTATTAAAAAAACAAAAAAAAGGATCAGGAGTGTCTCCATCAGGACCTGGAAAGAGAGGAAGAAAAGGGATGGACATTTGGGGGTAGTAGCAGATGTAGGTGTGACTCAGAAAGGAAGAGGGGTATGGGAGGTTAACAATTTACAGTAGGTGCCGAGAATAGAGTTTGGCAATTAGCAAGAGCAGTGACAGTAAGGATAATCTAATCTAATCACCATCCATAGTCATCAATAACAATGACAGTAAGAATAATATAATCTAACCATCATCCGTAGTCATCAATAATAATGACAGTAAGAATAATATAAGCTACCCATCATCCGTAGTCATCAATAACAAGGACAGTAAGAATAATATAATCTACCCATCATCCGTAGTCATCAATAACAAGGACGGTAAGAATAATAGAATCTACCAATCATCAGTAGTCATCCATGATAACTACTATATCAATGTGGTTGTTGGGCTGGGCAACAAATGCAGCAGCTTGAACTAGTCCCCTAGGACAGCACAGCTCGTCACCAACACACAGGGGGCAGGCGGTAGGTCACCTGGTTGAGCACACATCTACACAGGCCTACTCATGTGTTTACACACATCTACATGTGTCTACACACATCTACACATGTCTACACACATCTACACATGTCTACACAATCTACACACATCTACACATGTCTACACATGTCTACACACATCTACACATGCCTCCACATGTCTACACATGTCTATACACGTCTCCAGAGAGAAGCTTCAGCCTTGCAGGTGCCTTTCTGAATCCCTTTCCACCACCCCTCCCCTCTCAATTCCTCTCAGTGCTATCAAATTTTTTAAAAAAGGAAAAAGTGGGGAGTCAGGCGGTGGCGCAGCGGGTCAAGTGCACGTGGCACAAAGCGCAAGGACCGGCATAAGGATCCCGGTTCCAGCCCCCAGCTCCCCACCTGCAGGGGAGTCGCTTCACAGGCGGTGAAGCAGGTCTGCAGGTGTCTGTCTTTCTCTCCCCCTTTCTGTCTTCCCCTCCTCTCTCCATTTCTCTCTGTCCTATGCAACAACGATGACATCAATAACTACAACAATAAAAGGACAACAAAAAAGGAATAAATAAGAATTTAAAAGTGGCCAAAAGGGCTAGTATATTCCTAGTGGCAGTGACAACCTGTAAGGAATAAAAGAAAGAAAGAAAGAAAGAAAGAAAGAAAGAAAGAAAGAAAGAAAGAAAGAAAGAAGGAAAGAAAGAAAAAGAAAACGCTTATAGGAGCTGAGATTGGAGGCCTTTCTCTCAACTGCTCTGAATTCCAAGAAAAGACTGGGTCAGGGATGGGATGCCGGAAGTCAGCTAGAGAGATGACCACACAAGTCTGGTTTTGCGTTCACAGTGGTTACTTTCTGCAGTTGGGATCAGGGACAGTGAGCTTCCTGTAAAGGATCAGAGTCAGAGTGCTTCAGGGTAACAAGTCAGAGTTTCAGCTCTCTAGGGTCACAGCTCAAAGGCAGCCAAAGCAGAGACCAAGGCACGCGGAGGACAGGGAGTTCTGTTTACTTCTTGTGAATGGGTTTCAGGTCAGTTCCAACTGACCAGGCCCAAACACCCCACCTGTGACCTTTGTCAAGCTGGCGCCAGGGTGTCCACTCAGGTCCTGGACTGCGGGAAGGGGTGTCTGCCTCCTGTAGCGGTTGCTCTCCATTTAACAAAAATATATTTCCATATTTATTTACTGTTGGAGAGAGACGTAAATTGAGAGGGGAAGGGGACATATAGAGGGAAAGAGAAAGACACCTGCAGCCCTGCTTCACCACCTTTGAAAATTTCCCCCTACAAGTAGGGACCAGGGGCTTGAACTCGGGTCTTTGCATACTGCAAAGTGTGCGCTTAGCCACTTAGCCAGGTGTGCCACCACCTGGCCCCTCTGCTTTTTATCTTAATGCTTTTCAGTCACCAAGTTGAAGCTGCTACCATGACGACAGTCTGGCCTCCCTGGGCAGACGCTCTCCCCCATGCATCCTGGAGCCTCCCCTCCCCAGAGCCCTGCCCCACTAGGGACAGACAGACACAGGCTGGGGGTGTGGATCCACCTGCCAACACCCATGTCCAGCAGAGAAGCAATGACAGAAGCCAGAGCTCCCACCTTCTGCTCCCCATAAAGAATTTGGGTCCATCCTCCAAGAGGGATAAAGACTAGGGAAGAGGTGTCCAAAAACAGATGAGTGGCTGTGCAAGTTGTGGTCTCTATACACAATGGAATACTACTCAGCTATTAAAAGTGGTGACTTCACCATTTTCAGCCCATCTTGGATGGAGCTTGAAGAAATCATGTTGAGTGCAATAAGTCAGAAACAGAAGGAGGAATATGGGACGATCTCACTCTCAGGGAGAAGTTGAAAAACAAGATCAGAAAAGAAAACACAAGTAGAACCTGAACTGGAGTTGGCGTATTGCACCAAAGTAAAAGACTCTGGGGGTGGGTGTGGGGGAGAGCACAGGTCCTGGAAAAGGGTGACAGAGCATCTAGTGGGGGTTGTATTGTTATGTGAAAAAATGAGAGATGTCATGTGTGTACAAACTATTGTATTTACTGTTGACTGTAAAACATTAATCCCCCAATAAAGAAATTTAAAAAAAAAAGAGACTAGGTCGATGAGACGCGGAACTCTGCTGGTGGGAATTGTGTGGCATTGTACCCTTCTTATCCCATACTTGTTGATCGTTATTGAATCACTACTAATAAGTGAAAAAAAGTTATTTAAGGGAGCATCTGGTGGAAGTAGCCCCCCTGTTTCTGCCGCTGCCCTTCTCCCCAGGACCCGCCATGCTGCTTCCCTGGGCCGTGAACACGTGCAGCTGAGCTCTGGGAACTGGCTCACGGGCTCACTGCTCCCACGTCATGTCGGGCCCACGTTTGCCTGTCTTGCACACCTCAGTAGCCTTGTTATAATAAACTTCCCATTTGTTAAGACTCCAGACAAAGCCCACTTGAAGGTTTTGGCTTTTATTTTTAATTACTATACCACTGGGACTTCCCTTACAGCAGCCAAGGATGGGCGAGGGTTGACCAGCAAGCTGCAGCTGGCAGGCGTGGTTCTAACACTTCCCTCAGTGGAGAGAAACTGGCTGACTCAAAACCAGAGAGGCCCACGGAGCCCGCAACCAGCAGCCTCCCGTCAGCGCCGCCTCCGGGCTTCTCTCAGCACCAGGGCTACCTGAGAAGGTGAGCTCGGGGTGAACAGCTGACGGAACTAGGAGCAAGCCCTCAGTTCATCCCGACCCACAGGCTCCCACAGCCCAGCGCCTCCTCAGGGCTACCTGCTCCTTTGTAAACAGACCAAAGTCCCTGACCTCTTGAAATGGAGTATGTTGGTGAAGTATGTGGTAAATGCTAAAAGAAGAAGAAGGTGAAGTATGTCAGATAATCAACTCTGCAGAGGCCAGGGGAGGGACTCAGCTGTGGACTGCAGAACTCGGAGCTCAAAGTTCTGGGCTCAATCCCACATGCTGGTGTGGTGCTCGGGTCTCTCTCTCTCGCTCTCTCTCCCTCTCTCTCACCCTCTCTCTCTCTCCTGCTCTCTCTCTCTCCCTCTCTCTCCCTCTCTCTCTCCCTCTCTCTCCCTCTCCCTCTCTCTCCCTCTCTCTCTCTCTCCTGCTCTCTCTCTCTCCCTCTTTCTCCTTCTCTCTCTCTCACCCTCTCTCTCTCTCCTGCTCTCTCTCTCACCCTCTCTCTCCCTCTCCCTCTCTCTCTCCCTCTCTCTCCCTCTCTCTCTCTCCCCCCTCTCTCTCTCCCTCTCTCTCTCTCCCTCTCTCTCTCCCCCTCTCTCTCTCCCTCTCTCTCCCTCTCTCTCTCTCCCCCCTCTTTCCTGAAACTCTATCTCATATGGAGTAAATAAAGAAATAAATATATATATATATTAAAGCAGATAGAAACATAAGATGTCAGACATAACAAAGACTGAAAATAGAGGGCCCCCAAAGAAAGTTCACTGTGAACTCCCCTGAAGGTGGGGAGTCGGGCTGTAGCACAACAGGTTAAGCACAGGTGGCGCAAAGCACCAGGACCGGCGTAAGGATCCCGGTTCGAGCCCCCGGCTCCCCACCTGCAGGGGAGTCGCTTCACAGGCGGTGAAGCAGGTCTGCAGGTGTCTGTCTTTCTCTCCTCCTCTCTGTCTTCCCCTCCTCTCTCCATTTCTCTCTGTCCTATCCAACAACGACGACATCAATAATAACTACAACAATAAAACAACAAGGGCAACAAAAGGCAATACATAAATATTTTTTAAAAATAATAAGAAAGCTCACTGTGACAAGCGTGCCTAGCCACGCACACCACACAGGGGAACTCCACTGCTGTGCTGTCTCTCTGTCTCTCTGCCTGAATGATAAAGGGGCCAAGAGTGGTGAAAAGGCGTGACAGTGAGGCCTGGCTCAGCAGGTAAGTAGGCGGACAAGAAAGCAGAGGCTGAAAAGGGCTGGAAAGCAGGCCGGGGCGGGTGTCTGTGAATCTCAAAACCAGAACACACCTGAGTCATGGTGGCAGGGCCAAGAGGCGTGTTTCCATAAAAAATAAAACTAAGCAAATAAAGGCGCCGCCTGGGCTCAAAGGAGAGACTTATTGACTATCAAAACTGTACTTTGCAGGTCAGCTATTAATTACGAAGAGGCTGGGGAAAAACACAAGATGGGGGGTGTTCTTAGAGTGTGCCAGGGGAGAGAGTTTGCTTAGAAAGCTTCCTATAAGGAGTTGGGCTGAAGTGCAGCGGGTTAAACACACATGGCACAAAGCGCAAGGACCGGCATAAGGATCCCGGTTCGAACCCCGGCTCCCCACCTGCAGGGGAGTCACTTCACAGGCGGTGAAGCAGGTCTGCAGGTGTCTGTCTTTCTCTCCCCCTCTCTGTCTTCCCCTCCTCTCTCCATTTCTCTCTGTCCTATCTTACAACATGAGGACATCAATAACAACAATGATAACAACTATAACAACAATAAAAATAAAAACAAGGGAAAATAAAAAAAATTAAAGAAAGCTTTCTATAGAAAGTGGGTTTTGTCTGTTTTTAGAGAGGAAGCTTTCTTTTGTTCGTTTGTTTTGTTTTAACGGCCACTAGGACTTTTATGGGGAAAGCCCCCAGTACCCTGCACCTGAAATGTCGGGCTGAGCGGCACGTGGAAGGCACGTGTCAGGGCCTCAGCATGACAAGAAGGCTTTGTGGGCTGGTGACATCACTCACTCCAACATGCTTTTCTCTATTTTCTCTTTATTTCTAAGATATATTTTAAATTTTATTTATTATTGGATAGAAACAGAGAAATTGAGAGGAGAGAGGGAGAGAAAGAGAGGGGAGAGACAGAGAGACACCTGCAGCCCAGCTTCACCACTCATGAAGCTTCCCCCCTGCAGGTGGGGACCGGGGGCTTGAACCCGGGTCCTCGCGCCCTGTAACGTGAGTGTTCAACCAGGTGCACCACTTCCTGGCACCTTCTCTAGTATTTTTTTGAGAGTATCTTGCTTTTATAACCAGAGAAAGCAATAAATATTTCCTTGTCTGTTGAAAAGTGGGGGAGTAGCATAGACACCAGAGACCTGCATGGGCTCCTGATACTGAGAGCAGTTACCTGCTACAGTAGGAACCAAACATGGTTTATTCTTCTAAGTACCCTCGTATTAAGGACAAATGGCGTCCGTCGGGGCAAGGGGTTTGTGGGTCTCTTTCTAGATGCATGTCCAAGGGTACAAGACCTTTCTGGCACTCAGACCATCATCATTTCCTGTGAACCCTTACGTCCAGACATTTGCTATGTCACGTCCACATTCACGCTTGTTATTTCCAGCCTCTTCGTGACTATTAGCTGAGCTGCAAAGTACAGTTTCGATAGCCAATAAATCTCTCCTTTGAGGCAAGGTCATTTGTTTATTATTATGGAAATAACGTCTTTTGGACCTGTTAGCGAGCATAAATCAAACCACCATCCACTGTAAGGAAGCAAAGATGTTTATTGACGAATTGCAATCCGGGCCGAGATGGCGACTGGTGTTAGTCTACCAAGCTCGACCCCGAACAGGGCTCAAACCATACAATTTATAGGAATTCAGACTACACTCAGGGAGGGGGAGCACATCACCTTATCAACCTACATCCAATAACAGGCTATAGCAAACACAAGATCCAATCATTTCAAACTTAGCAAAAGCATGATCCATTCAAAGCAAAGTGCGGGCTAGTTTCAAATATAGTAAGATCACACAACCAATAGAATTCAACCAGGCACATCCTCCTGCCATCGGCTATGACCACCCATCCGGTAGACAGCACACCACAAAGTCTGTGCAAAGGTCCTGATAAGGCTTGTCCCCATGCAGGGTCCTTAAAACAATGGGTGGCCTTAACTGATTAGGTCCTGTTTATTCAAGGGGGAAGGGGCAAGGAATTTTTCTACTTCACTCAGCAAGACATACTAAAAGCACTTAACAAACAACTGCATAAAAAGGGAATTTCAAGGCTACTGCCTTTTACAGGACCTTCCAGCATAACTCTGATGTGTTCTGTTTTTGAGATTCACAGACCGAAATGCAACTGAGGTTGCTAAGCTTACAATCTTTAGAACACCTAACATGTCCTTTTGAAAATGTGGACTTTCAAATTATTATAATAAGGTTTTGCCTCTGTTGTTTGAACTCAGAAAATCCAGTGGCGACGAGGGAAAGTATTGTGTTTCCCGAGTCTCAGACGTTGAGACTTTTGCGCAGACTTTCTAGATGTGGGGTGGGGTGTGCCTTTCTTTTTCTATGAGGACTTCCGTGGGAAATATCTGGAGATCTGCACTTCTGTCTTTTCTTCTTTGTATTTTCCTTAACCTCTTCAATGTCCAGTTTCTGTCATTCCTTTTTAATAATTTTTTAAAAATTTTATTTATTTTCCCTTTTGTAGCCCTTGTTGTCTTTTTGTTATTGTTGTATTTATTATTGTTGTTGTTATTGATGTTGTTGTTGTTGGATAGGACAGAGAGAAATAGTGAGAGGAGGGGAAGACAGAGAGGGGGAGAGAAAGACAGACACCTTTCTTCTTCTACCATTTGCCCTTCTTCCGTAGCCAGTCACCAGCGTCAGGTTGAGCCTGATGTCAAGTTTCGAGACCTCCTTTGAATCTGGAGAGGTGGCAGTCGTTGACTATGTGGGTCATAGTCTGTCTGGAGCCGCAGGGGTAGTTCGGGTCGTCTCTGGCTCCCCAGCGATGGAACATAGCGGCGCACCGGCCATGGCCTGTTCGATAGCGATTGAGGAGGGCCCGATCATAACGTGCTAGGTCAAAGCCGGGTGGACGCTTGCAGGGGTCTGTGATGAGGTGTTTGTTCTTGACCTCAGCTGACTGCCAACTCTGTTTCCAAGAGTCTGGAACAGAGAAGTTCAGTGTAGGCGTAGGGGACCAGATTGGGTGACGAGACGTCAAGCGTTGGACAGGGTGGGCGAAGATATCCGCGTATATTGGCAGGTCCGGTCGGGCGTAGACGTGGGAAATGAACTTAGATGATGCCGCATCCCGACGAATATCTGGCGGGGCGATGTTGCTAAGAACTGGCAGCCATGGAACCGGGGTGGAACGGATGGTTCCAGAAATTATCCTCATGGAGGAATATAATTTGGAATCGACCAAGTGGACATGGGGGCTACGGAACCATACTGGGGCACAGTATTCCGCAGTGGAATAGCATAATGCCAGAGATGATGATCGTAGTGTGGAAGCACTCGCGCCCCATGAGGAGCTGGCCAGTCTTGCAATGATGTGATTCCTCGCACCCACCTTTGCTGCAGTTTTTATGAGATGTTCGTGAAATGACAGGGTGCGATCGAGAGTAATGCCAAGATAGACTGGCTGGGCTTCATGCCGGATTCTCGTATCTCCAAGCTGCACATGAAGCTCACGCGAGGCCGAGGCATGGTGTAGATGGAAAACAGATGATACCGTTTTTGCAGTGCTAGGGATTAGTCGCCATTTTTTACTAAGATGGAACTTTCGGAAAGCAAACTGGCGTCTGTTCAGTGATCTTACCAACAAATCTATTCCTGCAATTCCAATTAACTCTATCCCCTCTGAAGATTCCTACAGGCGCTTCCGCCAAGCCATCTTCAAAGCAGCTTCCCAAGCCATTCCTCGTGGGAGACGTGCTAACTATACGCCTTGTCTTGATGCTGAATGCGAGCAACTACTAAAGCAGTATGATGAGTCGGGCGACCCAGATGTGGCCGACCATCTCATTGCCTCCCTGGATGCAGCACGCCAAGCCCGCTGGCAACAACTCACGGAAAGTCTAAACTTCACCCACTCAAGTAGGAAGGCCTGGAAGCTTCTTCACAGTCTGGGTGCCGGTAGCCAACCCCCTCCCGTCTCCCATCGTCCCGTATCTCCAAACTCAGTGGCCAGTCACCTAACTCAAGTTGGACGTGTTAAGATCCACCCAGTCTGGAAAAGAGAAATTTCCCATGAGTGGTCATCCCACTTCCGGTTATCTTGTCCATCTCCAAAACTCTCTCCCTTTACACTGTCTGAACTGGAAGACGCTCTGAAGAGGGTTAAACCGGGAATAGCTGCTGGCTATGATAACATCACCCCAGAACTCATTCTTAACCTGGGTCCCGCGGCAAAGAAGTGGCTCACTTCATTCCTGTCCCACATCTTGGAATCTGAGTCTATGCCCAAAGTTTGGCGTCGTGCGAAGATTATAGCGGTTTTGAAACCAAAGAGAGACCCAACACTGGCCGCCAGCTATAGACCAATTTCTCTCCTCTCCGTGTGTTACAAACTCCTTGAGAGGCTGCTTCTGTCACGAATTTCTCCTCTTACAGAGAAATTCCTATCACCCGCCCAAGCTGGTTTCCGCCCAGGAAGATCTACCTGCGAACAAGCCCTGGCCCCCTCAACTTACATTGAAAATGGATTCCAGAAGAATTTAAAGACGGGTGCTGTCTTTGTTGATCTCACAGCAGCCTATGACACGGTCTGGCACCGTGGTCTCCTAGTCAAGATCTCAAGATGCCTGCCTCCATGGGTGGCCAACACTATATCGTTTCTTCTCCAAAACAGAAGACAGACACCTGCAGACCTGCTTCACCGCCTGTGAAGCAACTGCCCTGCAGGTGGGGAGCCAGTGGCTCGAACCGAGATCCTTACTCCGGTCCTTGCGCTTTGTGCCACGTGAACTTAACCCACTACATTACTGCCTGACTCCCTCTGTCATTCCTTAATTGTGCTACTTACAGAAGCTCTGTGACACAGTTCATGCAAAGAAAGATCTGAGAAAGCCGATGTCTGCTTAAGTTAAAACTCTTGTCGAAAGACAGAAATGGGCTGGGGGTGTGGATCCACCTGCCAACACCCCTGTCCAGCAGAGAAGCCATTACAGAAACCAGAACTTCCACCTTCTGCTCCCCATAAAGAATTAAAAAAAAAAACCCAAACACTAATATAGCTGCAAGCCCTTTGAAATATAACTAAAATATGCCTACTGCTATCTACAAAATGGAGGACCCCCAACTCTTCATCTGCACTACTCCAGCCTTTAAGTCCATGACTAGTCAACAATTAGTTTGGCTTTGTATGTTAACTCTCTTTTCAGCCACCAGGTTCCAGATGCCGCCATGATGCCTTCCAGACTTCCCTGGACAGACGACCCCACCAATGTGCCCTGGAGCTCTGCTTCCCCAGAGCCCTGCCCCACTAGGGAAAGAGAGAGACAGGCTGGGAGTATGGATCAACCTGCCAACACCCATGTTCAGCAGGGAAGCAATTACAGAAGCCAGACCTCCCACCTTCTGCATCCCACAGTGACCCTGGGTCCATGCTCCCAGAGGGATAAAGAATAGGAAAGCTATCAGGGGAGGGGATGGGATACGGAGTTCTGGTGGTGGGAATTGTGTGAAGTTGTACCCGTCTTATCCTATGGTTTTGTCAATGTTTCCTTCTTATAAATAAATTTTTTTTAAAAAAAACCAGGATTCTGGTCCATTCTCCTAGAGGGATAAAGAATAGGGAGGCTTCCAATAGAGGGGATGGGGCATGGAGCGTGGTGGTGGGACTGTGTGGAACTGTGTCCCTATTTTCCCCAAATTTGTCAATCATTATTAACTCGCTAAGAGGAAAATTTAAGTCTTGCTGAAGGTCATTCTCATGGAATGAGTCAAGCCTGTTGCCTGCTTCTGAGTCTCCACACAAGTGTCTATGTGTCAGCAGACTGTGTTTCCCACCAGGGCCTGTATTCTTACAGCCGCTGTCCCCGATAACGGTTCATTGCAGCGTCAGAATCTGGGAGTCATCGTGACAAGACCCCTCAGATGATAAGGGCTTCCAGCCTTCATGTGTTGTAGGGACCATTCAAGAAATCAGTGCTATTGTGTTAGCCGGAAGCACAGCCTGGAGACAGGAGGAATAAGTACTGGGAAACCAAGACCCTGGATCCCCGGAGACAGCAGCAGAAAGGTCAGACTCACGAACACCTGCAGGCCACTTTCCACTGCCCCAAGTCGGCCTCCTCACCAGGCGAGAAGTTCACCAGTTGGACTCCATTTCAAAGGGGAAATTCCAGTTTAGTGAAGCTGAGATGAGGGTCTAAGTTGAAGTGTTTTAATGTGACCTAACATTCCCCTCCAGCCTTTTTTTTTTTGGGGGGGGAGCTCTGTTCATTAAAGATGCCTTCTCTGCCCTTGAAGTTTAGTGTGACCTAACATTCCCCTTCAGCCTTTTTTTTGGGGGGAGGGGCTCTGTTCCTTAAAGATGCCTTCTTTGCCCTTGAAGTTTAGCTCCATCAAAACATGTTCTGTTTGTCACAGTCTCTACGAGCCCCCAGTCAAATAGTCCTGCCATGTACAATACCTCCTCTCTGAAAGCCAAGACGTCGTGCAGAGCAAACAGAAGCGTGACTGTGCAAAGGCCGTCTGACGGCCGTCTGTGCAAAGGCTGCCGGAAGGGCTGGGGGTGAGCAGAGGGTAGAAGGGGAGGCAAAGATGCCCAACGGGGGAGCAACAACTGGACCTTCAGAAACAAAGTTAAGAAGCATCTTTTTTTTTAACATTCTTAGAAAACATTTATTTATTGATTGATTTTTTTCTCCCAAATCACTTATTGGTGACACAGTAATTTGCAGAAAAGTTTTTGACATATAAGTACAACTTCTTTCTTCCTTCCTTCTTCCCTTCCTTTCTTTCTTTCTTTCTTTCTTTCTTTCTTTCTTTCTTCCTTTCTTTCTTTCTTCCTTTCTTTTAAACTGCCATCAGGGCAGTTCACTGCCTACACAATGAATCCACTGCCCCTGGAAGCCATTTTTCTCTTTTTAAAAACTTATTTTCTGGGACAAAGAGAAATTGAGAAAGGAGGAGACGCTTCACCCCTGTAGGTAGACAAGGAGGACTCAAACCCAGGTCCTTGTGGATGGTAACATGTGAGATTAACCAGCCCTACCACCGCCTGGCCCCTTCAGACATAAATTGTTTCTTGTCTTAGCATGCTAGATGTCTGGACACCACTCCCCCAACTTCCTAAAATACAACTGGGTTTAGACTACAGTCTGACGGCATTGGCTCTGGCATCTGCATTCCCCAGAGAGAAAACTGTCTTATCTAGAAAAGTTAAGCGGATATCTTACTGTTGCCACGGCGATAGATTGACCGCCTGAGCCAAGGCTTCTGGGTGTAGCTGTGTGGTCACACTGAGGATGCCGTCAGATAGATGAAAACTCTTATCGCACCACAAAGACCCAAAGAGTCAACCCACTGACTTGGCAGAGAGACTTACAGTGGGTACTTCTCAGGAAGTTAATTCTTTAGTGGACAGCAAAAAGAAAGGGGTCTTGGCGTGGGAGCTGGGGTGGAGTGTGGGGGAGGGAACTGTCTGGTAAAATGGCCTGGAGCTGAGGAATAGAGTTCTGGACAAAGAGCCATTGATAGAAGGATTTCAGAGAAGAGTCAGAGGTTAATGGCGGCCGTGCCTCAAGTTGAAGCCAGAGCAGGATGGGGTCATAGCAAGTGCCTTCAACACAGTGTTCTAGCTTTGAATCTGCAGGACCTTTTTTGAACTGTTTGCTTCCTGACTCTTTGAATTGCTTCACTGGGGGGGGGGGGGCTTCCTTACTCTTCTGTGTGCCAAACGGCCAACTGTCTCAGAAAAGAACGTGCCTCCCGTTGGGTTCTGAGGAGCCCTAGATGGAGCTGTGTGCGGAAGACTCTGTCGCCCTTCTCCGTGGCGGGAATCGCAGCACTGTCCAGCGATATTAGAAATGGTATTAGGTGGAACTTGGGAGACAGGGTCAGAAAAAAGAGAACACAGGGTGAATCTTGGACACATTACGGCGTGCTGCACCAGATCAAGGAACTCTGGGGAAGTAGCAGAAGTTAGACAGTTACTTGGTGTGGGGGATAAGGCTTGGAATTCTAGGTTACAAGTGAGGAACTGAAGCCCAGTGGGCTTGATTCATTGCCTCTGACCAAATTAGGTGGTTGTTTTTTACTTTACAAGACGAGAGAAATGTAGAGGGGAGGGGATGAAATTTAAAATAAAGAAAGAAAGGAAACAGTTCCTAGCTGTGACCCTGGGTCATGAACTCATGGACTCAGACTGACAGGGACTCAGAGGTCACACAGGCTCCTGTGCTAAATAGACACAGACATGGGCCTGGGCAGACCACCGGGGTAAACAGTTAGTGGTATTTACATTCCTCATGTTTGGGAGCTACTCTCGGCAATAATTCAGCTTTCTAGCCCTATTTTCAGCTCTGACACCATCTTCCCAGACAATACTTTTAGTCCACCTGCAGGATAGCTGTCAGGCCCAAACAAAAACCACTAAAGTCATGGGCCCCTCTGAACACACCTAAAGTAGACTTCCTAGCTTCTTCTCACACAAAGACCACTAGTTTCATCCGCTCTGTTCCCACCTTTGGATTCAGTTTATTAAACAATTTGTTCTGCTTTATATCATGCTGACTTTCAGCCACCAAGTTGCAGATGCTGCCATGATGCCATCCTGACCTCCCTGGGCAGACGCCCTCACCCATGTGTCCTGGAGCCTCCCTTCCCCAGAGCCCTGCCCCACTAGGGACAGACAGACACAGGCTGGGGGTGTGGGTCCACCTGCCAACACCCATGTCCAGCGGAGAAGCAATGACAGAAGCCAGACCTCCCACCTTCTGCTCCCCATAAAGATCCTGGGTCCAGACTCCCAGAGGGATAAGGAACAGGGAAGCTTCCAGTGGAGGGGACGGGACAGGGACTCTGGGGGTGGGAACTGTGTGGATTGTGCCCTTGTTCTCCTACAGTCGTGTTACTCATGGGGTCCAGGTGGTGGCACACCTGGTTGAGTACACATGTTACTATGTGCAAGGACCTGGGTTCAATCCCTGGTTCCCACCTGCAGTGGGGAAGCTTCACAAGTGGTGAAGCAGGGTGTCTCTCCTTCTCTCCCTCTCTATCTCCCTCTTCCTCTCAATTTCTGGCTGTCTCTATCCAATAAATAAAAGATAGTAAAAATGTTTTAGTTGTAATCTTGTTGATCATTACTAAATCACTAACAAATAAATAAATAAATAATTTTTTAAAGGAAGAAGTAAGAAAGAGACTCCAGCATCCCTGTTCCACCACTCTTAAAGCTTTCCCCTGGAGACAGGAGCCAGGGGTTTGAACCCAGGTCCTTGTGTGTGCTTAGCTGGCCACACCACTGTCCATCCCCCTCGGGAGCTGCTTTTGAGAAGAGCTCCTTTTTTCTTTAACTGCCGGAGTGCCTTTTTGCTTTTGTATAATGAGCTCTGTCTGGGTGACACACAGTTATTTCTGACCATTTTCTTGTTTTTTATTTCACAGTCAAGACTCAGCTTCTTAAAGCTGTTCATTTTATTATTTTTATTATTATGTCTCTGTAAGTCTCAGTACTAAGGGACACACCTCAGTACTCACTGAGAGGCCGTGAGGTCGTGAACTCCTTGACCGCAGTCTGAGAACCTCCGATTGGAAGGTCTGGGGCCCACGTACTTGCTCTGTGAAAATGCTCCAGAAATTCGACATGTGATGCATTTGGTCCGCAGGGTGGGGGTGGGCTCTTTGAATGACAGTGTTTTCTCTCACCACCTTCCAGTCACTGCCTGGTCTTGCTTCCCTGCCAGACACAGTTCTTCAGATCTTACACCAGGGGAAGACCTGCAGACCGCAAACTTTCTCACAGTCTATCCCAACTAATGGTCCAATCATACTAACTCCAATGTTTTCATCATTTTTTCTTTTCTTTCTTTCTTTACTATTTTCCCTTTTGTTGCCCTTGTTGTTTATTGTTGTTGTTGTTATCATTGTTGTTATTGCTGTTGTCGTTGTTGGATAGGACAGAGAGAAATGGAGAGAGGAGGGGAAGAAAGAGAGGGGGAGAGAAAGACAGACACCTGCAGACCTGCTTCACCGCCTGTGAAGCGACTCCCCTGCAGGTGGGGAGCCGGGGGCTCGAACCGGGATCCTTACACTGGTCCTTGCGCTTCACACCACGTGCGCTTAACCGGCTGCACCACTGCCTGGCTCCCAATATTTTTATCATTTAGACTCTTCCCACCCACTCTAGGATAGTGTCTGCAACGAGACAAAGTGAGAGAGATTGCTCATCTTGACCCTTTAGGAATATTGCAAGCATCTCTTTAGTTTCACGTGCTGCACAATGGTCCTCAAACTTGTTGGGAGAAGAATACCTTCAGAGCCTTGGAGGGTGCTACACGGGCTACTGCTTCCTACTTCTAAGACATGAGCCAGGAGCAATTCACTAGCACTTGGTCCTCTTATAAAGGATCACAATTCTGGGCAGTTTGGGTGATTGCGAGTGGAGCCTCAGGAGGGCAAGTCCAAGCTGAGCTCATCAGAGTTAAAGGAGCCAGAAGTAAGACGGCTCTGGGCGTGTGCGGAGGGGCAGATGCTCTTGTCTTTAGAAATCCCGCTTCCTCCATTCACTCCTCGCCTCTGTCTCCTCCTCTTCTCTCTACCCCATGCTCTCAGAACAAACGCTGTGTCAACTCACATCAGACACGCAGACCCCAGGTGCAGGAGGTGTTCACCCAGTAGGGGATGCACGTCATCTCGGTAACCAGGGAAAAATGAGGAAATGCCTTATAAAGAAATGGGGGGGGGGGCAGGTGGTGGTGCAGTGGGTTAAGCGCACATGGCTCAAAGCACAAAGACTGGTGTAAGGACAGTGGTTTGAGCCCCGGCTCCCCATCTGCAGAATGGTCACTTCATCTGCAGCGGTGAAGCAGGTCTGCAGGTGTCTGTCTTTCTCTCCCCCTCTCTGTCTTCTCCTCCTCTCTCCATTTCTCTCTGTCCTATCCAACAGTGACAGCAATAACAACAACAATGATAAACAACAAGTGTAACAAAAGGGGAAATTTTTTTAAAAATAAGTTTCTTTAAAAAAAAATAGTTCAACAAGTAGAACCTGAACTGGAGTTGGTGTATTTCACCAAAGTAAAAGACTCTGGGGTGGGTGGGGGGAGAATACAGGTCCATGAAGGATGACAGAGGACCTAGTGGGGGATGCATTGTTATATGGAAAACTGGGGAATGTTGTGCATGTACAAACTATTGTATTTACTGTCCAATGTAAAACATTAATCCCCCCAATAAAGAAATTAAAAAATAGTTTAAAAAGAAACAAAAGAAATGGGGGAAAATTGAAATAAAAACACCTTCACCAATTCCCTGAGCCTGAGGCCCAGCAGCACCATGGCAGCTCCATGGCCAGTGCCAGCAGCAGCTTTCTGGCTGGTCAGTGGCACTGAAGTGTCCGTCTCTCCTTCCTCAGGTGAAGAATGGGGAAAATGGTGGGAGGCAGTAGGACTGCACATGCTTGAGACTCCAATGCTGTGAATCAAAAAGAGGGAATCGGGAGTTGGGCAGAGTGTGCCTGTTAGAACGCACAGCGACCCAGGTTCGAGCCCCAGCCCCTTCCTGCAGAGGGAAAGGTCCATGAGCAGTGAAGCAAGGCCGCGGTGCTGGGACATGAATGCCATTAGCCAACGGCTGACGCCAGCCTGAGGAGCATACAAGGGTCTTCCCCAAACCTGCACAGGACTGTGGGCGTGTAGGAGGTGACTAACTGAGCAGAGCGTCTGTGCAGGTGTCTCTCATCTCCCTGCCCTGCTGCTCCCCTGGGACCTGAACACGTGTAGCCAAGCACCAGTAACCAGCTGAAAGACTCAGCTCCCTGCCACCATGACTGGCCCATCTTTGCTCCTATGTCTCAGACTTCCCAGTTCCTCACTGCTTCCCACGCGTGTGTGTGTGTGTGTGTGCAGGGCTCTTGAACCAGTGTCTGTGCCTATGGTGATGTGTGAGTTCAATCAGGTGCACCGCTGCTCAGGCCCTCTGAGGAAAACCTAGCTTTGTACTTGTTTGATGAAAGTGTGTTGACTGACTGAATGAAGGACCTGGTGAACTTTGCAGAAATCATGTTTTCTCTCTCTCCCCCTCTCATAAAAATACAGCATGTTGGGCTAGGCTGGTGGTTCCACGGTAGAATGCATGTTCAAGGCCCTACGTTTGATCCTTTCAAAACAGCCAACAAGGAGGCCCTGAATGATCGACAGCTGTCTGGCACAGCTGTGTCGCGTCCCTGGAGTTGCTGGGCCCTAATCCCAGTGGGCACAGCTGTGCACAGACCCCCCCTTGCCCGGCCCAGGCATTGACTCCTGAGAGCCGGGGCCCCAAGTCCCCGTCTGTCCTGCGGCGGGAACCACACACCTGGCTGTTCTGGTTGGGAGCTTCCTCAGAGCCTTGGATAGAGGGTGCTTCGTTTCCCAGCAAAGGAGGGAAAAGTGCTCACAGCTGGCTGCGGACTGCACTGATGCAAGCAGAACTCAGCACATGCTCCCCGGAATCTCTAGAAAGATGTCAGTGTAAGGACTTGCAGGATGTGTGCTGAGCAGTCCTGTTAGTTCAAAGAAGTGAAATCTTTAAGAGGAGTAGGATAGATTTCAGAACCAGAAAACAGGAGAGTAAGTGACCTAGTTTGTTTGTTCTGCCACCTGAAATTCTAAACACATTGGTAATTGAGTTCCCATAGGAGCCAGTAAAAAAATCAAAGTAAGTCACTCCTAGCTGCATTTCCCTCTGCAGCCACCGCAGGGGGATAAATAAATAATCCCATCAATCAGTAATCCCATCAGTCAGCATCCTGGCAGAAACCCTGTGTGTGGGCTCATGAGAGCAGGGCAGGTGCCCACACCCTCTCAGAGTGTGGCGGAGAGAATGAAGTGCTTTCTGGGAAAATGAGGAGGGTCCGCAGCCACCTCGGCCACTTCCAAATCTGTTCTTTCCTCTCAGTGCGGGAGTGGCCTAGGTGGTTCTGTCAGACACCTCTGTCATCTGCCTTCTTCATCACACAGGCGGCCACAGCGCAGCCCTCCGTGCGCAGCCCCTGATTCTGGCGGGGACCTAGGGCCGGCCGGAGCCTCAGCCTTTGTCAGTCGCTATAACTCCTTGCTAATGCTTTTCATTTACGGTTTGTCAGGTTACAGGAAAGCATCACCTCCGGGATGGCTGAAAACAAAGGCTCCGATTGATTGTCTGAGGTCCGTCTCCTGCACGTCTGAGGACAGGGAGAACAGCAGGGGCCAGGAAGGCACAGGGCTCAGGGCCTGCCTGCTGGAAGCAAAGCCAGTGCGTCTGGTACCAAAGCAAGTCCCAGGTGTCTGAAGGAGCACGAAGTGGTGGCCAGAATCCTAATGTCCGAGTGAGCACTCCTTCCTGGAGGCTGGGTCCCTGCTAGGCTCTGGAGTACTCCTCGGATCAGAATGGCACTTTGTCCACCAAGTAGCTACTGAGAAATTTCTGAGTATTCAGAATGTGAAAGGATCTGACCAAAATGCACACGCTTTCTCTCACTGGGAATGAGCAGAGGAAGGATGCAGACGTTCAAATCCACACCCGGGCTTTCTCTGTCCTGACTGTCAGGTATTATTATTAGTATCACTATTATTATTATTCTTTGAAACCAGCAGGTCTGGCCCAATTGTAGGGCAGGGAAGAGGATCAAATGGAGACTCTGAGAACGTAGGTGGGAGGTGGGGGTGGAGGGTCCCAAGGGCAGTACTGGCCCAGGACTCAAAGCTTAAGTCTTCATTTTAGGGACTCAGATGTTTGCAAAATAAACTTTTTTTTGGTATCTAGGTTATTAATTTTAGATAAGCTCTGACTTTAAAAAATGTGAATTCGCGCACGTGGTGTGAAGTGCAAGGACAGGTGTAAGGATCCCGGTTCGAGCCCCCCCGGCTCCCCATCTGCAGGGGAGTCACTTCACAGGTGGTGAAGCAGGTCTGCAGGTGTCTGTCTTTCTCTGCCCCTCTCTGTCTTCCCCTCCTCTCTCCATTTCTCTCTGTCCTATCCATCAACGACGACATCAATAAAAACTACAACAATACAACAAGGGCAACAAAAGGAAATAAATAAATAAATATTTTTGAAAAATGTTCATTCCTCAAGATCACTTTCTCTTCTCTCCTCTCCTCTCCTCTCCTCTCCTCTGCTCTCCTCTCCCGGATCAACTAGGAATACCAAAGGAGACCACCCGGACCGAAACAAGACAGGACCAGAATGACCACAGGAACCCAGTAAATCACCCGCGAGTACAAACACGCGTGGCTGGTGACAGAGAGGAGAGAGGGGCCTAAGGAGAGATTAAGTGACTGCTAACATTCAGCAGTTTATCAGTGGAGACACCACCTCCAGTCTGCTCCACAACAAGGGGACGGCTGAAGGGACTCCCCAGGGACTCCCCAGAGACTCACCAAGTGCAACTCTGAGTCTCCATTGCTACTACCCTCAGAATCTGGAGCAGCAACAGGGAGGGACACCAGGAGACAGAGATCTAACCGGGAAACTCAGGAGAAGACCTATACCTCAGTGGCATAGCTGAGGGGCTGTGAAAGTCTCTTTGCATAACCACTGGATTATCTCTGCCACACCCTGCTTTATCTCTTGGTCAGGAGTCAGTGATTAAGCTAAGAAGCCTATTGATAGTTTAAAAGCCCTCAGGCACCCATAGCCTACATGGAAGAAAAAAAAGAGGCTTTTACACCACTGAGCTGCAACTCAGGGATTGAAAAAAAACTGTTAACTTCCACCACGGCAAACCCTTTAAATTACTTAGACACAAGTCAATCCAGGCAATAGTGATCAATAATTTGAAAAGTACTGATAAAGGGAACTCATAACATAATATATAAAATGGTTAAAACAACAAGAAAAAACATTGGAGACTCGAACCAGGACAAGAGTCCAGCTAAAAAGTTCTCCAGAGGGTGAAGCACAAAACAACGAGTTCAACATCCAAACATTAGCTAAGGAAATAATAACAGGAGTGAGTAAAGAATTTGAAAAAATTATAATCAGAAATGCAGGAACAACAAATAAGAATATGGAAGAAAATTCTAATAATCTCATGGTTATTAGAGAGCTGAAAGCTGAAATCGCTGAGCTAAGAAGGCAACTAGCTGAACAAGCTAAAACAGTATCAGAGCAGGGCAACAAAATAGATGAACTCCAGAAAGCAGTAGAGGGCAGAGAGAATAGAATCTATGAGGCTGAAGACAGAATTGGCAACATTGAGGATGAATTAGAGACAACTAAAAAAGAAGTAAGAGATCTCAAAAAGAGATTAAGAGATGCTGAAAACAACAACAGAGTCCTATGGGATGACTTCAAAAGAGACAATATATGCATTATTGGCTTACCAGAGGAAGAAAGAGAAGGAGAGGAAGAAAGCATTCTCCAGGCCATAATAGCTGAAAATTTCTCTAGTCTAGACAACACCAAAGACATAAAGATTCAACAAGCCCAGAGGGTCCCAAACAGAATTAACCCAGACCTAAAGACACCAAGACATGTCATACTTAGAATGGAAAGGAATAAGGATAAAGAAAGGATCCTCAAGGCTGCAAGAGAAAAACAAAGAGTCACCTACAAAGGAAAACCCATAAGATTAGCAGCAGACTTCTCCACACAAACACTACAGGCCAGAAGAGAATGGCAAGATATCTATCGAGTACTCAATGAGAAAGGCTTTCAGCCAAGAATACTATATCCTGCTAGACTGTCATTCAGACTAAATGGAAGCATCAAAACCTTCTCAGACAAGCAACAGTTGAAGGAAGCAACCATCACCAAGCCTGCCCTGAAAGAACTTCTGAAAGGTCTCCTATAAATAACCAGACCACCGCAAATAGGACATATATCAAAACACTCTAAAACTCTACAAGAATGGCGTTAAAATATCTTCAATCTTTGATATCAATAAATGTCAATGGCCTGAATTCACCTATTAAAAGACACAGAGTAGGAAGATGGATCAGAAAATACAACCCAACAATATGTTGTCTACAGGAAACCCACCTAACTCAACAAGACAAACACAGACTTAAAGTGAAAGGATGGAAAACTATCATACAAGCCAATGGCCCACAAAAAAGGGCAGGAACAGCTATTCTCATATCTGACATGAGAGACTTTAAAATAGATAAGATTAAAAAAGATAGGAATGGACACTACTTAATGCTCAGAGGATCAGTCAATCAAGAGGACTTAACAATTATTAATATCTATGCACCCAATGAGAAACCATCTAAATACATCAAACTTCTACTGAAAGAGCTGCAGCAATATATTAACAGTAACACAATCATAGTAGGGGACTTCAACACCCCATTCTCTCAACTTGACAGATCATCCAGGAAGAAAATCAGTAAAGACATAAGGGAGCTAAATGAAGAGATAGATAAACTAGAACTATTGGACATTTTCAGAGTCATTCATCCCAAGAAACTGGAATACACATTTTACTCAAATCCACATGGGTCATTCTCAAGGATAGACCATATGTTAGGCCACAAAGACAGCATCAGCCAATTCAAGAGCACTGAAATCATCCCAAGCATCTTCTCAGACCACAGTGGAATTAAACTAACACTTAACAATCAACAAAAGATTAGTAACAGTCCCAAAATGTGGAAGCTCAACAGTACACTTCTTAACAACTTCTGGGTCAAAGAGGAAATCAAGGAAGAAAAAAAAAAAAAAAAAGAAAAATGTTCATTCCTCTAAGATCACCTTTTTTTTTTTGCCTCCAGTGTTATCGCTGGAACTTGGTGCCTGCACTGCAAATCCACTGCCACTGCACCCGATGGACATTTTTTTCCTTTTTATTAGATAGGGCAGATAGAAATGGAGATAGGAGGAAGAGATAGAGAGACCTACAGTCCTGCCCCACCACTCAGGAAGCTTCCCCCCTGCCGGTGGGAAGCAGGGGTCGAACCGAACCCAGGTCCTTGCACTTGGTGGTATCTGCAGCCAACTGGGTGCCCCACCACCTGGCCCCCACAACTGTTTTTTATTATTATTGGTGATTTAATACTAATTTACAAAATTGTGAGATAACAGGGGTCTAATTCCACACCATTCCCACCACCAGAGCTCTGTGTCCCCATTCCCTCCACTGGAAATTGCAGTGGTTCTCCCAAAGTCAGATGTGAGCTGACTATTCTTTCTATAACTGTCGATGTTTGTATAGATTTGCCCCTTTTAAAAAATGCATCTGCCTCCTCTTCCTTTCTAAGTCGCACCTACCCCTCTTACTGCCTTCAGATAACAGGCCCTCTCGCCTTCTGTGCCACCGTGAGACGGGATGCGAGTGATGGGGTTGTACTGGGGGAGTTACAGGCTGAGTTTAAGGGTTCATCACACACAATCCCAACAGAGAACTGAGGAGAAAGCATGACTGTCAGGAATGTTAAACTTCTTCAGAAACACCGGGAGCATCCACATGTTGGAGGATACATGGGCCAAGAGAGAAAGAGGAGAGAGAGGACAGAGAGGAGAGAGGAGAGAGGAGAGAGGAGAGAGGAGAGAGGGAGAGAGAGAGAAAGAGAGGGAAAGATAAAAGAGTAAGAGAAAGATAGAGCCCCGCCCACAGGTGTAGCTCATAAACCCCAAGCCCCGCCTCCACGTCCTTGCTAAGCCACACCCACACCTGGCACCACTCCCATTACCTGTGCAACTGTTTCCTTCCCCCAGGCACACAGGTGCTGGGGCCTGGTGCAGCAGTGTCTGTTCCCCCAGGTGCTTCCTGTCATTTCTCACCTCAACCAAGTGATGGGGCAGCTGTTGCTCCCTTTATGCCTGGCCCCCTTTTCCCCTTTCCCCCTGTTCCTGGTCAGCACTGGTGGCAGAGTAGCTGGGAGAGGGTGGGAGTTGGAATGTGCATTCCTCAGACCAGCCCCCAAGAGGTCTGTGCTCACAACTTTTGTGTGTGCTGGAACTCATTGACACAATGGGGAAAAAGATCTTTTCCTCTCACACTAACAGAAATGTAAGACGCTCTACAATGTGGAATGGGACATAGACAGGAGATCGCTCAGTGCCTGTGACTTTGCCACCAACAGAAGTGGCAAGCATTTCCGCAGAGTTGTGGAATAAAGTTATTGATGGAATCCCAAAGTGCTGTGTGGCCACCATGACAGTGACATGGCACTGACCCCATGACAAGGAATCGCAGATGCCCGGCCGGACGGTGGCGCACCTGGCTGAGAGCGCACGTTACAGTGCTCAAGGACCCAGGTTCAAGCCCCCAGTCCCCACCTGCAGAGCGAAAGCTTTGCAAGTGGTGAAGCAGGACTGCAGGTGTCTCTCTGTCTCTCTTCCTCTCTATCTCCTCCTTCCCTCTTGATTTCTGGATGTCTCTGCAATAAGTAAATAAATATAATAAAAATTTTAGAAAAAATAATTTTTCCAAAGGCCATTTCCCTCAACTCATCTTGCTGGAAATGAAAAAGTTCCAGGACTCAGCCTCATCACCGCGTCAGCGTCGCCTGTGCTGTCAGTGTCTTCTTCGTCTATTGACGGGCTCTTACCACTGCTAACTTTAGAGAAGCATTATTACTCTGTAGGGTCAAGCATGAAAAACCACTGTCAAAGACCTTCTTAGCAGTGTTTTCCGGAGTTGGGCAGTAGTGCAGAGGTTTCAGTGCACGTGGGGCAAAGCGCAAGGACCAGCGTCAGGATCCCGGTTTGAGCCCCCGGCTCCCCACCTGCAGGGGAGTCGCTTCACAGGCGGTGAAGCAGGTCTGCAGGTGTCTGTCTTTCTCTCCCCCTCTCTGTCGTCCCCTCCTCTCTCAATAACAACAACTACTACAACAATAAAACAACAAGGGCAACAAAAGGGAATAAATAAATAATGTTCTCATTTTTCAGAGGTTCTTGGGGGCTTATTGAGCTTCTGTGATCGCTGGAATTAAGTCTACAAGCTCTTTCTCTGGTTCTGACAATGAATCCACCTGAAGCTGGCAAGTTTCCAATGACTCACGGAGGGAGAAGAGAAGGCAGCCCCGCTCCCCCCCCCCCCCCCGTGAGTCGGTGTGGGCGTGTTTACTCGGGCACCCGCACTTTTAGGCCCTTTCTAAGGGCTGCTCTTCCATTGGAAGCTCATAAGAATTATCAACAGCTGTCTTAAAATTGTGAAGTTGACTCCAACATGAAGGGGAGGGAAGTGAGGAGTGGAGAAGGTCGGATGTCAAAATTTAAACTGCTATGTAAAATAGCATTAAATTGTATTTTAATGATCAAAACACCAGGCAAGGTACAGAAGACACAATCTGCACTCAGAGTTCCACTGCAGCTGCTTAATAGCTGCTCTCTTCTTGCATTACCAGGGAAAACCATCAGAATAATTTTCAGTGGACATCCAGGAAACTGTCTGATGGTCAGACACCAGAATGTTCTCTCTTCGGGGAGGTTCTGTGTGTGGGGGGAGGGGGGATCTTTTCATTTTCTTTGGGTGCCTCCGACACTATTTCTCTTTGGGTGCCTCCGACACTATTTCTCTTTGGGTGCCTCCGACACTATTTCTCTTTGGGTGCCTCCGACACTATTTCTCTTTGGGTGTCTCCGACACTATTTCTCTTTGGGTGTCTCCGACACTATTTCTCTTTGGGTGCCTCTGACACTATTTCTCTTTGGGTGCCTCCGACACTATTTCTCTTTGGGTGTCTCCGACACTATTTCTCGTTGGGTGTCTCTGACACTATTTCTCTTTGGGTGTCTCTGACACTATTTCTCTTTGGGTGTCTCCGACAATATTTCTCTTTGGGTGCCTCTGACACTATTTCTCTTTGGGTGTCTCCGACAATATTTCTCTTTGGGTGCCTCCGACACTATTTCTCTTTGGGTGTCTCCGACACTATTTCTCTTTGGGTGTCTCCGACACTATTTCTCTTTGGGTGTCTCCGACAATATTTCTCTTTGGGTGTCTCCGACACTATTTCTCTTTGGGTGTCTCCGACACTATTTCTCTTTGGGTGCCTCCGACACTATTTCTCTTTGGGTGCCTCCGACAGTCTCTGAGACTATTTCTCTTTGGGTGTCTCTGACACTATTTCTCTTTGGGTGTCTCCGACACTATTTCTCTTTGGGTGTCTCTGACACTATTTCTTTGGAGTGTGTGTGTGTTTTCTTATTATGAGCTGGTTGATTCCTGAGTATATTCTGGGAAAGGTTACTTAACCATCCTAAGCCTTATTCTGTCACTCAGAAGAAGATAATAGTAGTAGCCACCTCAAACAATAGCAGTAAGTCCAGACTAAATCCTTCAGGGTCAGCCCTGTTCTGAGCACCGTCTGATCTATGAAAATGGCAGCTTGCACTGATACTAAGCAATCAGTACTGGGCCTGATAAGTAGAAAGTGCTTGGGAAGTATGAGTTCTACAAGAATGTAGAGAGGCAGGTGGGGACGCATCTGGCTAAGTGCATGTGTTACCATGTACAAGGACCCTGGTTCCAGCCCCTAGTCCCCACTTGTAGAAGTGGTGAAGCAGGGCTGCAGGTGTCTTTCTGTCTCTTCCCCATCCCCTTTCCTTCTCAATTTCTCTCTGTCCTGTCAAATTAAATAAGGTTTAAAAAAAACATTAAAAAATAAACCCTTATAGGGAGTCGGCGGCAGCACAGTTAAGTGCGTGTGGCGTGTGGCGTGAAGCGCAAGGACTGGCGTAAGATTCCTGGTTCGAGCCCCCGGCTCCAAGCAGGTCTGCAGGTGTCTGTCTTTCTCTCCCCCTCTCTGTGGCACAGAAGAAGCCATAAATACCAGCAGTCACTGGCATGTTGTCAGCTACGCAGCATAATACAGTGCTCATCACCAAGCCCCAGTGACAAACCTGGTGGGAATAAAATAAATAAATAAATAAATAAACAAACAAACTAAAGAAAAGAAGAACTCCAAACAGAATTCACAGAGGAGTTAGGAAGCACAAAAGAAATACAGGTGTGAGATTTTCAGGGTGTGAAAGACATTTTTGAATGCAGTCCAGACTGAGGTAGAAAGGGAATATTTGGGCTAGAGCATACATTGTAATCACTGAGGTAAAAGATGATGGAGAAGAGAGGTTTAGGAGAGAAATAAGCAGTTCTGCAGAATAGCGGACTTCATCAGAATGGTGAACACGAAAGTGATAAGAATCTCTTAAGACAATAAAGTTCTTTTTAAAAAAATACTTATTTACTTATAATGAATAAAGAACCAGACATCACTCTGTTACATGTGCTGCCAGGGATCAGAACCTCATGTTTGAGAGTCAAGCACCATACCCACTGTGTCGCCTCCAAGGCCAGGAATCCCTTAGGGAGAGGGCTGGGTGGAGGGAATAGACTATATTCAAAGAAATCATAGTGGAAAAAATGTCTGTTGGTATGCATGAGACCCCTTCTGTTTCATTTGGTTTAAATCCCCCCTGCTTAACACTATTCTATTTACATAACCACTTCATTCTATTTACATAACCACTGTTAACAAGTTCCACCCTCCCTCCAGGGCATTTGTGGTTCAGTGATAGGATTCTCACCTGCTCTGCCCCCTCTTTGTCACACTCTGATTTTCACCAGTCACTTTTCTCTCCACCCTCTCTATGTCACATCCTGTTTCCACCTTACTTGGCAAGTATATATAAAGACAGCATTGTGAGTTTTACAGTACTTTACCTTGAGTTCAGCTTAGCTCATCTTAGATTGTGCTGTGTCCTGCATGAATAAAGAGATACTGCCTACAGCTCAACTATGAGTCCCTGGTCGTCTGTTACCTGCCCGTGAAGCCAGCCCGGCGAAAACAACATAACCCGTCCTAAACAACAAATGTCCACCCTTCAGCAATCTTCAGAACATAGATATACAGGGAGATGAATGAACACCCAACTTCCTGATTCCAAGACAATCCAGAAGACACAGCATGAAAACTTTCAAAAAGCAAGGACACAGTAAAGTCATGAGCCCCTTGGAATAGACCTAAAACAGACCCACTAGGTTTTTTCAGAATGGAGACCCCAAATCTTCATCTGCTATATTCTTGCCTTTAGGTTCCTGACTATTTAACTGTTTGTTCTGCTTTATATCTTACTGCTTTTCCAGCCACCAGGTTCCAGATGCTACCATGATGCCAGCCTGATTTCCCTGGACAGACAACCCCACCAATATGTCCTGAGCCCCGCTTCCCCAGAGCCCCATCCTACTAGGGAAAGAGAGAGACAGGCTGGGAGTATGGATCCACCTGTCAACACCCATGTTCAGCGGGGCAGCAATTACAGAAGCCAGACCTTCCACCTTCTGCATCCCACAGTGACCCTGGGTCCATGCTCCCAGAGGGATAAAGAATAGGAAAGCTATCAGGGGAGGGGATGGGATATGGAGTTCTGGTGGTGGGAACTGTGTAGAGTTGTACCCCTCTCATCCTATGGCCTTGTCAATATTTTCATTTTATAAATACATTAAAAAAAAAAAAACAAGGACGAAGATAACATATTTCAGGTTGCTAGGGGAAAGGAAGGAAGTACAATGACAGGGTATAGGGTTTTATCAGACTTCTCATCACAAACTCGAGAGGGAAGGAGAGATTAGAATGATATGTTCAAGGTGTTAAAAGATAGAGATCACCAGCCATGGACACTCTGCTCTGCAAAGCTATCCTTCATACATGAGAGAGAGATAAGAGTCTGCTCTGCAAAGCTATCCTTCATACATGAGAGATGAGTGTCTGCTCTGCAAAGCTATCCTTCATACATGAGAGATGAGTGTCTGCTCTGCAAAGCTATCCTTCATACATGAGAGATGAGTGTCTGCTCGCATACACAGAAGTTACAGGAATTTACCACCACCTGTCCTTCTTCGCAAGAAAAAAAAAGCCAATGAGTACACACATTCTAAGCAAGATGATCATGAATATAATATTATCAAGAACACAAATTAAATATAAAAATGGAGAGAACAAATGAGCAGGGCAGTACAATAAAATGACAATAAATAAAGGCCAACTTTATTATTTATTTATTTATTTAAATCTTTCACTTCTTCTGTTAGGTTTAGTCCTAGATCTTTTATTGTTTTTGTTGCTACTTATTTTTGGATTTCTTCTGCTACCTTAGTGTTTACATTGAGGAATGCCACTGACTTTTGTATGTTAATTTTGTAGCCTGACACCTTATTATATTACCTGATAATTTCCAAAAGCTTTCTGCTGGATTCTTTTTTATTATTTTTTTTAATTTAAAAATGGAGACATAAACAAAACCATAGGATAAGAGGGGCACAACTCCACACACTTCCCACCACCAGAACTCCATATCCCATCCCCTCCCCTGATAACTTTCCTATTCTCTATCCCTCTGGGAGCATGGACCCAGGGTCACTGTGGGATGCAGAAGGTGGATTCTGGCTTCTGTAATTGCTTCCCCGTTGAACATGGGTCAACCCATGTTCAACAGGTGGATCCATACTCCCAGCCTGTCTCTCTCTTTCCCTAGTGGGGCAGGGCTCTGAGGAAGCGGAGCTCCAGGACACATTGGTGTGGTCGTCTGTCCAGGGAAGTCAGGTTGGCATCGTGCTAGCATCTGAAACCTGATGGCTGAAAACAGAGTTAACACACAAAGCCAAACAAACTGTTGAACAATTATGGACCTAAAGGCTGGAGTAGTGCAGATGAAGAGTTGGGGGGTACTCACTGCAGACTCTAGTGTACTTCTGCTTTCAGGTCTATATTTTGCACTAGTTTATGGATACGTGTGAACATATACCCGATCTCAGGGGACCTGGTCTATATCTAGGTTTTGGGACTTTGTTAGGAAGTGAACCACCTGGGATGGAATTAGAGAATACTATGAAAGGAAAGGTCTCACCGGAGTAATGAAGCTGAAGGGTTGTCATTCCACATGTGAAGTCTCTGGACACGGTCTAAAGTGAATCAGTCGTTGCGTTGATTAGGTTGGGATTGGTGGATGGAATATTATTTGGTATGAATTGAGAGAAGCATGCAGGAAAGTGCACCCCACCCTAAGGTTCCAGAACTGAGGGAAATATAGGCTCTATAGTGGAAATGTGAGGTTCCTGCTGTCTTAGGGTTCAAGAAGACAATAGATAGTTGTTGTTATCATCACATTGTTTGGTAATTGGATTAACTTTAAAAATCCCTTTGTTAGGATTTGCTGTAAAAGACCAACTTTAAACAGACTGCTTTAGATAAAAATAAGCTGGACATACCGCTATGGTGACCACAACTGAAACTATGGAGCAGAGACGCATATAAAGCATAACTAAAATCAGTGAGGAAATCTTCACAGAAAACCATCCACATGAAGTGATAGACACAAATGGAGAAAGAATCAGGAAACTGATGTGAAAGAGACAATGTGCTTTGTTCGGGAACACATCCCAGCTGGTAAATAAAAAAGAGAACAGAGCACGCAATTAGACCAATGAAGAGGCAGTAAAGTTGGGGGACAATGTGAACGAAATAGACATCCCCAATAGCAGCTAGTTCCATCTGTTGTAGGTGGCATTTCAACACACAAATGATGAGTCAGGGGAAAAGGAATTGAAGGAAACACTCCCATGTACAGTCGAACTCAAAAAGACATAATATTTGGGAGTAAACTGAACATAGGATGTGAACTAAAGGACGTTGTAAAGAGAAACAGAGGGTAACAGAGAGAAGTGGAAAAACATTCTTTGGCCATGGGTTGGAGGAATACATATTACAACTACTATACTACCAAAAGTTTAGAATACATTTACTGCACCAAAATCAAGGACTCTGGGGTGGAGGGGGTTCAGGTCCTGGAACATGGTGGCAGAGGGGGACCTGGGTGGGGGTAGAGTGTGACGTGGGAAACTGAGGCTGTGACACATGGACCAGCTACTGCATTTTACTATTGAGTGTAAACCATGGATCCCCCCAATAAAAGAAAAAATTAGAATAACTTGCTACTAAAATTAATAGATTTAATGCAATTCCTGTGAAAATTCTCAATGACAGACTTCAAAGGAATTGAAAGATTTATCCAAAATTTAGTGTGGAACCTATATATATATATGGATGGCCTAAGCACTCCTGGAACCAGAAAACACCTAGGATATCAGAGCAGTCCTGAGAGAAGAGAGTAATAATAGAAGCCCCGCACGTAGTGGCCTTCATATGTGCTCCAGGGTTACTTATAACCAAAGCTGTCTAGTACCAGAGCCAAAATAAACACACAAGTCAGCGGAATAAGCCCAGGGACAATCTGCCACACCTACGCACATGCCTTTTTTTTTTTTTTTTTTTTTTACAAGGAATTCAACCAGGAAATGCAGAAAGAAGAGTCTATTCAGCACATGATGCTGGAGAAATCGGGTTGAAATTTTCAGGAGACTGAAACTGGACCACTGCATTTCACTGATCACAGAGTTAAGCTCCAGATGAGTCAAAGATTTGGGTATCAGGCCAGAAGCTATCAAATACTTAGAGAAACTCTTCTCACTGTAAGCTTCAAAAACACCTTTGGTGACTCAAGTCCAACTACAAGGAAAACAGAACAAAAATATACCAATGGGACTAAATCAGATTGAATGCTGCAGAAGGAATCGCCACCAAAACAGAAAGACTCCCCACAGAGTGGAAAAAAAAAAAAACCTTTACTTGCCAAACATCAGACAAAAAAAAAAAAAATGCATAAAGAACCCACAAAAATGTAACAATAAAAAAAAAACCAGTTTATGGACAGAATCTTCTCCAAAGAACAGATCCAAAGGACCAACAGACATCTGTAAAAAGTGCTTAAAATCACTGATGGTCAGGGAAATGCAAATAAAAACAATGAAATGCCACTTTGCACCAGTGAGAATGCCATATATCAGAGAAAATATAGACACCAAGTGTTATAGAGGTTGTGAGAGAATAGCGAGTTTCCCTCAACATTCGGGGGAATATAAATTGGCCACACATCTGAAAAGCAACTGATATCAAACATCTATAAAGAATGACATAGCTTAACAAAAGACAAAAATAAATAAGCAAATCAATAAATAAGCGGGGCAAAGACTTAAATCCAGTTTTCCAAAGCAAGGTTACACATTCCCACCGACATTTGAAAAATGCTTCACTTTACTTAGCGTTAGAGAAATGAAAATTCAGACTTCGCTGAGATTCCAGGTCACTCCTGTGAGAACGGCCTGCAGGAACAGAACAGGAAACAACTTGTGTGGCAAAGTTGGGGAGAAAAAGGGACCTGTGCTGTCCGTTTGGAAGACTGTATGGAGGGTCCTCAGGCAATACAAATGGAACTTTATGATCTAGCAATACCACTCTTAGACATGAATCCAGAGGACACTGAGACACTAATTAGAAGGAACACACACACCCTGTGTTCACAGCTTCATTATTCACAACAGCCTAAGAGTGGAGGCAGCCTCCATGCCCCTCTGCAGATGACTGGCTAAGGAAGTTATGGGCTGAACAGTCCGTGGAATACTACTCTGCGAATGCAAAAGATGATATTATATCATGTTCTTTGGGACAAAGTGGATGGAACTGAAGGGGATGGTGCTTGGTGAAGTAAGTGAAGAGATGAGAGACAGCTTCCAGACGGCTTCACTCAAATGCGCCATCTAGAGAGCCGGTTTACGTGAATTTGCAAGAAAAAAGTAGAAGCAAACTGTTTCTAGGACTTGTGAGAACTGTAGTGGTCATCTCTGGGACTTGGGAGGGGAGGGACTTCGGTGAAACTCTACACTGTAGTATCACAATCTTGTGCCCCATTATTATTAATCATAAATAAAAGGTGGAAAATAAAAAGCTAAAGCTCTGAGCCTACTGGCAGCTCAGAGCTGCTTCTCCTGGGATTTATCCTGAGGAGGCAGAGGTACATGTCCAGAGACCAGCGCACAGCTGTGCCCACGCAGCAGTAACCACAGAGCGGCTAGGAAAGTTGGGGTGTCTGTACACGATGGAATACTACGCAGCTGTCAAAGTGACAAAGTCATCTAGACACCTATGCTGCCAACACCTGTACTGTAAGCCGGAAACTCCTCAATGAAGCAGAAAGGGGGGAAAGGACGATGCTATGTCCTTCGGGTCAAAATGCATGGAAATGGAAGTGAGCATGCGTAGAGAAGTAAGGCAGTGAAACATCATGACTGGTAGGGTTCACGCATACGTGCGATATAGAGAGTCGAAACACACGGACTTGCAAGAAATAAATGAATCAATAAATAAAAGTAACCAGCCCGTCTCTGAGACCTTGGGAGAATTCTAGTGGTTATCCTTGGGTGCTGAGGACACAGTACTATGGTGTGTGAGTGCTGTGCGGCTGCACCCCCATTATCTTCTAATCTTGGAAATCACTAATAACACAAAAGAAAAAGTAAACGAAAATTGGTGGTGGCGGAGTACAATTTTAAAACTAAGATCAAATTTCTGCTCACAGCCATTAATTTTCTACTAATAAAAATGTAATCTGAACCTTGAAGACTAAAGCTGGGAGCCCTAACATTAGATTTTAACGTGTATCATTCAGATATTAAAAGGCAAAGTTAGAGAGCTTGTTTGGAGGGTCTAGCAGGGGAGCGCAGCTACTCTTATACCCTCGACCAAAGACCGGTCTCTACTGGGGGAAGGCCGTGCTCTTTGACCGAGCACACAGCTTTGGGAAGGACGCACACGGGGCGGTGAGGGAGGGAGGGGACACCCACCTGGCCAGCCAGATCAGCCGAATCAGCCCTGGCGATCAGTGGGGTGACAGGTGTTGCAGCCAGCTCACCCTCACATCCTAAAAGCAAAGTTAGAAAATGAAGGAGTTCACGCACTTCTCTCTGTACATCTTTGTTTACAGACTAAGTGATGATCTAGTTAGTGGGGATGCCTGAGGATACAAGGCCATCCCATCTTCCTTTCTCTCCCAGGCTTGAAGGCAGCATGGCCTTCAAGTCAGGACAGACATATCAGAGTGCTGTCTGATCATGAGTCCAGCACACAGAACAGACTTACAGATGTCTTATGGCGTTTAAAAAACACAGATTCTCAGCTCTTCAAACACCCTGTCTCTACAACGATGGTCTTCAGAGGCAGCTCGTGGTTGAAACGTGGTCTCTGAAAAGAGCTAGTGCTGAGGGAAGAGAGGACAGAGTCTGGGTTCTGGAAAGGCTGAAAGAGTTTCCCGGGGATTTCTGTTCTCCCTGAGGGGACATGCAGCCTCTTACCTCAAGAAAATGTGAAAAAAGAAGTTAGAGAGCAAAAGCATTTTTTTTTTTTGGAGTATAGGTCCTTTTATTAGTAGTATAAGATTGTTGCTTTTCAAAAATTAAATGTAATTTTAAGAGATTTGGGAGGCTGGGCGGCGGCACACCAGATGGAGTGCTCCATTCGGTTACCACGCTCCGACAAGGACCCAGGTTCAGGCCCCTGCTCCCCACCTGCAGGGGGGTGGAGGCTCTCAGAGCAGTGAGGCAGGTCTGTGGTGTCTCTCTCCCCTCCTCTCTTAGTTTCTCTCCGTCCTAGTAAGTGAAACGGAAAAGAAAAGGAGGAAGGTGGTCACTGGGAGCTATGGGTCTGCCGTGGGGACACGGAGCCCTGGCAATGACTCCGGCGGTGATTTAAAAAAGACTTACTTACTTATTAATTTGTTTATGGGACCCTGACATATGACACGTTATAGGTCAAAATGGGAATTTTGTCCATGTAAGTCCTGCATTCAGCCTGGGAACTCACCTCCTTGGCTACCGTGGTTTTAAGTTAAATCTTACTTTCAGTGCAAATCTTACTTTCACAGATTTACACGTTCATTTTTTTAACGAGTTAAATATTTTATTTATTTCAATGAGAGAAATACAGAGAGAAACCAGAGCACTGTTCAGCCTTGACTTATTGTGGTGCTGGGAATTGAACCTGGGACAGAGATCTTTTGTAGGATCATTATGCTATTTTCCCAGCCCATCCATTTTTTTTTTCTTTTTTTTCCCCCAGGGTTATTGCTGGGGCTCGGGGCCTGTGTTACGAAATCACTACTCCTGGAGGCTATTTTTCCCGTTTTGTTGCCCTTATTGTTACTGTTGCCATTGATGTCATCATTGTTGGATAGGACAGAGAGAAATGGAGAGAGGAGGGGAAGACAGAGAGGGGGAGAGAAAGACAGACACCTGCAGACCTGCTTCACCGCCTGTGAAGGGACTCCCTGCAGGTGATCCTTGAGCTTGGCGCCATGTGCACTACTGCCCGGCCCCTACATTTTCATTTTTTACCCACTGGCTTCAAATTACTCTTGATGAAAAGGGTTGGCAAATTCATCCTGTGTACTCACTTTCTTTTATATATATCTTACTATCTTTAGTTGTTTATTGGATAGAGACAGCCAGAAATTGAGAGTGAAGGAGGTGATAGAGCGGGGCCAGGCGGTGGCGCACCTGGCTGAGTGCACGTTACAGTGCACAAGGACCTGGGTTCAAGCCCCCTGTTCCCACCTGCAAGGGGAAAGCTTTGTGAGTGTTGAAGCAGGGCTGCAGATGTCTCTCTGTCTCTCTCCCTATCCCCCCTAAATTTCTGGCTGTCTCTATTCAATAAATAAAAATAATAAAAAGGGGGGAGGAAGAGAGAGAGAGACACCTGCAGCCCTGCTTCACTACTCGCAAAGCTTTCCTCTGCAGGTGGGTACTGGGGTCTTGAACCCAGGTTCTTGTGCACTGTGACGACTAAATTCAACCAGGTACACAGGCATCTGGCCCCTGTAGTGACAGTTTGTTCCTACAGTTTTTTGAACATCATGAAAAAAACAAGTATACCCCCTCATAAATTTTCACATTAATTCAGATTTTTTAAAATTGTATTTATTTATTTATTTATTTTAACCAGAGCACTGCTCAGCTCTGGCATATGGTAGTGTGGGGGATTGAACCTGGGACTTTGGAGCTTCAGGCATGAGAGTCTGTTTGCATAAAGAACCAGTATGCTGTCTACCCCCTGCCCATTAATTCAGATTTTTAAACAGCAGTGAGAAAGGCCAGGGAACAAGAGACTAGAGAGATAACTCATATTCCTTTATTTACTCTTGTAAATAGCAACCATTTTGACCTAGTGGTTTTATTTATCTGTGTGACTTGTCATCAATGTGCTAGAGTTAAATTTTTATCTCTTTTAACAGAGACTGGGGTTTGTATATCAGGATTACACTGCTCCCAGCTGACTTCATCTCTCCAGCCCAGGAGTTGAAACCATGCCATCAGCCTTGGGAGCTGACTGGGTTGACTTTCTGGAACGCAAATGTGTTCCACTTCTGTTCCTTGTTCCACTCCTGACTCGCTCTTCTGGCTCTTGGCTGTCCTTCTTTGCCCTCCCTCCCTCCCTCCCTCCCTCCACGTCTTCTCCTCTGTGCAGGCAGCCCCCAGACATGAGCACCCCTGCCTGGGTGGGGACAGGAATCCATGGGGGACACGTCTGCCTGGACCTTAGATATTTGAAATACAGTTCTCGTGTGGCTCCAGCGGCCTTTCTCACTCGGTGGCAGTGGAGAGCTTGATTTATTTCTTCCCCACTTAAACACTTGATTGTAATAGAGCTTTGGACCCGAGATGAATCTACCTTTCTCAGCTCCATGCAGTCAACACGTCTCCATGCCAACTCTGCTTCTCGGGCTCTCCAGTCTTCCGGAATCGGCCCATTCCTTCCTCTGCGACACCTCCTCGTGGTCCTGGTGGTGTTCTTCCAGCAGATGCAGAAGCCAGAGCTGTCTGGATGGGTCAGTGTGGACATGCCAGCTACCCCCAGCGCCAAGGCCCGTATGTCAGCGCTGGGCAGCGTCTTGCATCCCATCCAGTCCCCACAGGAAGTCGACGGCGAAGAGGCCGAGTGACACATCCAGAACACATAACAGCTAGTAAACAGAGCACGCACATTGCATCAGTTAAGGGCGGCGAAGCTGAAGAAAAAAATGTGAATGAACGGGATGTCCCGGGAACAGCCGGCCGGCACCAGCAGCTGTGTGAGTCTTGTCTGCACTCTTGTTCATCTGGCTCACTCAGTGTCTTCATTTATTTTTAGTGTTTTGATAACTTAGCCACTATGGCTTCCCTAGAAGATCACCTATGTAAGCTGTCATCTTTAATTTTTTTTTTTTATTCCGCCTACAGTTATTGCTGGAGCTCGGTGCTTGCGTGGTATTTCACTGCTCCTGGTGGCTTTCTCTGCTTCTTTCTTTTGAGGATTTAAGGGAGTCAGGCGGTAGCGCAGTGGGTTAAGCACACGTGGCGCAAAGCACAAGCACTGGTGTAAGGATCCCAGTTCGAGCCCCCGGCTCCCCACCTGCAGGGGAGTCGCTGCACAGGTGGTGAAGCAGGTCTGCAGGTGTCTGTCTTTCTCTCCCCCTCTCTGTCTTCCCCTCCTCTCTCCATTTCTCTATGTTCTATCCAACAACAACGACATTAATAACAACAACAAGAAGCAACAAGGTCAACAAAAGGGGAAAAAATAAAATAATCTTTTTTTAAAAAAAGAGAGGATTTGAGAGCAAAGGAAGAGATAAAGGAGAGAGAGCGAGAGAGAGCAAGAGAGACATGTACAATACTGCTTTACCACTTAGGAAGCTCCCTGCCCCCTGCCCCTACAGGTGGGTATGAGGGGCTTGAACCCTGGTCCTTGCACATGGTGACACGTACTCTGCTAGCATCATCACTGCCTAGCCCAAGTACGTTAGGGCCTATCTTCTGGGCAATCCCTTTCTTGTCTCCAAATACAAACCTTGGGCTTTTCCAAATTTAATGTCGGAATGAAAACTCCGTCTTTGGCATTGCGTCTTCTCTGCCATGATCCAGTCATGTTTCCAGAATGTGTCTCTAAGAGGATTCAGTTCACCTCTAGAGTCATGAGATGAAGACCACATTCAGTGAGTGCTTCGCTCCGAGCACTGGGCTATCCCACCTGCAGTCACACGTGTTAAAAAAGATGTTGAGTTCCCTAGTAGGGGAGCAAACCAAGGCTGTCTTCCCTCGTCTCTATTTATCAGTTACTTACTGTTTCTACTACAGCCCTGCTTAACTCTGGCTTTTGGTGACGTGGGGAATTGAACCTGGGACTTTGGGGCCTTAGGCATTACAGTTTCTTTATGTAACAGCTATGCTGTCTCCTCTGTCCTCTTCTCTCACTTTTAATTAATTAATGACTGTTTTTGCCAGAACAGTGCTCAGCTCTGGCTGGTGGCGGTGTAGGGAACTGAACCTGGGGCTTTGCAGCCCTGTGCACTGGAGTTCCTCTGCACAGTCATTATGCTGTCTCCCCTGCCCTCTTCCCTCATCTTTAATTAATTAGTCATTGTTTATTTTCTACCAGAGCACTGCTCAGCTCTGGCTGGTGGTGGTGTAGGGGACTGAACCTGGGACTTTGGGGCCTCAGGCGAGAGTTTCTTTGCATGAGCATTCTGCTAGCTCCCCGCTCTCTTCCTCACCTTCCGCTGCTGGTCTTTCTTAGAAACAGGAGCCTGTACCCTGCTCCGCTTTCCGGCTCACGCTCAGCCCTGGGACTGGATGCAGACCCCAGCCACTGCAGGCACAGCCAACCTGATCTCAGCAGGAAGACAGGCCTCTCCGTCTGGCCTGTCAGCCTCCCACCCTCCCTTCCTGCAGAAACACCAGCACTTTACTGGCAGCAGCTGAAACACCGCTCTGTGTCTCTGTGTCTCTGTGGCTCTGTGTCTCTGTGGCCCTGTGTCTCTGTGTCTCTGTGTCTCTGTGGCCCTGTGTCTCTGTGGCTCTGTGGCCCTGTGTCTCTGTGGCCCTGTGTCTCTGTGTCTCTGTGGCCCTGTGTCTCTGTGGCCCTGTGTCTCTGTGTCTCTGTGGCCCTGTGTCTCTGTGTCTCTGTGGCCCTGTGTCTCTGTGTCTCTGTGGCCATGTGTCTCTGTAGCCCTGTGTCTCTGTGTCTCTGTGGCCCTGTGTCTCTGTGGCCCTGTGTCTCTGTGTCTCTGTGTCTCTGTGGCTCTGTGTCTCTGTGGCCCTGTGTCTCTGTCTCTGTGGCCCTGTGTCTCTGTGGCCCCGTGTCTCTGTGTCTCTGTGGCCCTGTGTCTCTGTGGCCCTGTGTCTCTGTGTCTCTGTGTCTCTGTGTCTCTGTCTCTGTGGCCCTGTGTCTCTGTGTCTCTGTGGCTCTGTGTCTCTGTGGCCCTGTGTCTCTGTGTCTCTGTCTCTGTGGCCCTGTGTCTCTGTGGCCCCGTGTCTCTGTGTCTCTGTGTCTCTGTGGCCCTGTGTCTCTGTGGCCCTGTGTCTCTGTGGCCCCGTGTCTCTGTGTCTCTGTGGCCCTGTGTCTCTGTGGCCCCGTGTCTCTGTGTCTCTGTGGCCCTGTGTCTCTGTGGCCCTGTGTCTCTGTGGCCCTGTGTCTCTGTGTCTCTGTGGCCCTGTGTCTCTGGGTCTCTGTGGCCCTGTGTCTCTGTGTCTCTGTGGCCCTGTGTCTCTGTGGCCCTGTGTCTCTGTGTCTCTGTGGCCCTGTGTCTCTGTGTCTCTGTGGCCCTGTGTCTCTGTGGCCCTGTGTCTCTGTGGCCCTGTGTCTCTGTGTCTCTGTGGCCCTGTGTCTCTGTGGCCCTGTGTCTCTGTGGCCCTGTGTCTCTGTGTCTCTGTGGCCCTGTGTCTCTGTGTCTCTGTGGCCCTGTGTCTCTGTAGCCCTGTGTCTCTGTGGCCCTGTGTCTCTGTGGCCCTGTGTCTCTGTGTCTCTGTGGCCCTGTGGCTCTGGGTCTCTGTGGCCCTGTGTCTCTGTGTCTCTGTGGCCCTGTGGCTCTGGGTCTCTGTGGCCCTGTGTCTCTGTGTCTCTGTGGCCCTGTGGCTCTGGGTCTCTGTGGCCCTGTGTCTCTGTGGCCCCGTGTCTCTGTGTCTCTGTGTCTCTGTGGCCCTGTGTCTCTGTGGCCCTGTGTCTCTGTGTCTCTGTGGCCCTGTGTCTCTGTGGCCCTGTGTCTCTGTGTCTCTGTGGCCCTGTGTCTCTGTGTCTCTGTGGCCCTGTGTCTCTGTGGCCCTGTGTCTCTGTGGCCCTGTGTCTCTGTGTCTCTGTGTCTCTGTGTCTCTGTGGCCCTGTGTCTCTGTGGCCCTGTGTCTCTGTGTCTCTGTGGCCCTGTGTCTCTGTGGCCCTGTGTCTCTGTGGCCCTGTGGCTCTGTGTCTCTGTGGCCCTGTGTCTCTGTGGCCCTGTGTCTCTGTGGCCCTGTGTCTCTGTGTCTCTGTGGCCCTGTGGCTCTGGGTCTCTGTGGCCCTGTGTCTCTGTGTCTCTGTGGCCCTGTGTCTCTGTGTCTCTGGGTCTCTGTGGCCCTGTGTCTCTGTGTCTCTGTGGCCCTGTGTCTCTGTGGCCCTGTGTCTCTGGGTCTCTGTGGCCCTGTGTCTCTGTGGCCCTGTGGCTCTGTGTCTCTGTGGCCCTGTGTCTCTGTGGCCCTGTGTCTCTGTGTCTCTGTGGCCCTGTGTCTCTGTGGCCCTGTGTCTCTGTGTCTCTGTGGCCATGTGTCTCTGTGGCCCTGTGTCTCTGTGGCCCTGTGTCTCTGTGTCTCTGTGGCCATGTGTCTCTGTGGCCCTGTGTCTCTGTGGCCCTGTGGCTCTGTGGCCCTGTGTCTCTGTGGCTCTGAGGCCCTGTGGCCCTGTGGCACCTCTGACGCACAGGCCTCCCCTGGCAGCAGAGCTCAGGGCTGCGTGGCCTCTGAGTAGCCCCATGCTGACCGCATCCTGCCTGGCCTTCCCACACTCTCCCAGATCCTCCCCACACCTCCCTGCTTCCTGTCAGCACAGATGAGCAGGCCTGCTTGGGAACTTGAGTCTGCTTCTCACAACATCCTCCCAGACAAGGAATCCGGTGTGTGTTAGTGAGTGTGTCTGTGTGTGTGTGAGTGTGTGTCTGTGTGTGAGTGTATGTGTGTTAGTGTGTGTGTCTGTGTGTGAGTGTGTATATGTGTGTTATTGTGTGTGTCTGTGTGTGAGTGTATGTGTGTGTCTGTATGTGTGTCTGTGTGTGTGTGTATATGTGTGTTAGTGTGTGTGTCTCTGTGTGAGTGTGTGTATATGTGTGTTAGTGTGTGTGTCTCTGTGTGAGTGTATGTGTGTTAGTGTGTTAGTGTGTGTGTCTGTGTGTGAGTGTGTGTATATGTGTGTGTCTGTGTGTGTCTGTGTGTGAGTGTATGTGTGTTAGTGTGTGTGTCTGTGTGTGAGTGTATGTGTGTTAGTGTGTGTGTCTGTGTGTGAGTGTGTGTATATGTGTGTTAGTGTGTGTGTCTGTGTGTGAGTGTATGTGTGTTAGTGTGTGTTAGTGTGTGTGTCTGTGTGTGAGTGTGTGTATATGTGTGTTAGTGTGTGTGTCTGTGTGTGAGTGTATGTGTGCTAGTGTGTGTGTCTGTGTGTGAGTGTGTGTATGTGTGTTAGTGTGTGTCTGTGTGTGAGTGCATGTGTGTTAGTGTGTGTGTCTGTGTGTATGTCTGTGTGTGTATGACTGTGTGTGTATGAGTGTGTGTATATGTGTGTTAGTGTGTCTGTGTGTGTATGTGTGTTATTGTGTGTCTATGAGTGTGTGTCTGTGTGTGTGCGTCTCTGTGTGTGTGTGAGTGTGTGTGTGAATGTGTGCATCTCTGTGTGTGTGTGAGTGTGTGTGTATCTGTGTGCGTGTCTGAGTGTCTGTGTGTGTCTGTGTGAGTGTCTGTGTGTGTGTATGTGTGTGAGTGTGTGTGTCTGTATGTGTGTGAGTGTGTGTGTATGTGTGTGTATGTGTGTATGTGTGTGAGTGTGTGTGTCTGTGTGTGTGTGTCTGTGTGTGAGTGTGTGTGAGTGTGTATCTGTATGTGTGAGTGAATGTGTGTATGTGTGTGAGTGTGTATGTGTGTGTCTGTATGTGTGAGTGTGTGTCTGTATGTGTGAGTGAATATGTGTATGTGTGTGAGTGTGTGAGTGTGTGTGTGTGTCTGTATGTGTGAGTGTGTGTCTGTATGTGTGAGTGTGTGTCTGTATGTGTGAGTGAATATGTGTATGTGTGTGAGTGTGTATGTGAGTGTGTGTGTGTGTGTGTGTCTGTATGTGTGAGTGTGTGTGTGTGAGTGTGAATGAATCCACTTTTCATAACATTTTCTTGTTCTGAGACCTGGTGGTGGTGCATCTGGTAAAGTTTACATCTCACCATGGATGAGGCCCTGGCTGAAGCTCCTGCTCCCCCTGCATGGGGGGGGGCACTGCTGTGGCTGTCCCTCCCCCTCCCCTCCTCCTCCCTTCCCCCCCTCCCCTCCTCTTCCCCCTCTCCCTCTCCCTCTCCCCCTCCTCTTCCCCCTCTCCCTCTCCCTCTCCCCCTCCTCTTCCCCCTCTCCCTCCCCCTCCCCTCCCCTCCTCTTCCCTTCCCCCTCTCCCTCTCCCTCTCCCTCTGTGTCTCTCCTTATGTCAGTAAAGAAGGGGAAGAACAGGTCTGGGAGTGACAGATTCCTCACACGGACCAGCCCCAACAATAACCCTTTACAAGCAGGTGTGCAGGAGTCTCTCTTTCTCTCTCCCTCTTTAGTTCCTCTCTGCATTTCTCTCGGTCCTGTTAAATAAAATGAAAAAAAAAAAAAAAAAGACGGTTTCTGGGAGTGGTGGATTCATGGTACCAGTACTGAGCCCCAGTGCGAACCCTGGAGACAATAAATGAATACATAAATGATTCTTTTAAAAGCACTCGAAAGGGAATACAAAGATGGAGAAAAGAGAGAGGCGCCTACACCACTGCCCTTGTGACGACTTCCCCCACAGGTGGGCACCAGGGGTTTGAACCCACGTCCTTGCAAACTGCAGCACGCAAGCCTGATCTGGTGGGGCCTGGGGAGGAGAGCAAGGCCCATAGCGCCACTTCACTGCTCACAAAGCTTCTTCTCTGCGGGCGGGGACAAGGGGCTCGAACCCAGATCCTTGTGCATTGTGTCATGTGTGGGCACTCAACTAGGTGCGCCACCACCCGCACCCTCAGCCTCCCTCTTCACCGTGCCTTGTCCATGGCCTCCGAGCACAGGAAGTTCCCAGCTGTGACTCTCAAATCACTGCACAGAGCCCTTCCACAATCCACAAGTGTTTAGCTGCTTCTTCCGGTGGGCGTGTTATCTCTTCCAGGACTCTACTGCTGCAAACAGCCGCGGCCTGAACCTGGCCCACAGCCAACTTCCTGTCCCCAAATGTTTGTTCTACCTGCCCTCATGAGACAGGTAAAGTCGGGCAGGGATTAGCTCTTAGGCCTCTGGTAGCAGGCACCATGCTAATTATCCCTTCTGTCCTTTTCCGGATGAATATACCTGCTTGAACGTGGACAGCCTAGACTAAAACATTTCCTCAGCCTCTCTTTCTTTCTTTCTTTCTTTCTTTCTTTCTTTCTTTCTTTCTTTCTTTCTTTCTTTCTTTCTCTCTCTCTCTCTCTCTCTCTCTCTTTCTCTCTCTCTCTCTCTTTCTTTCTTTCTTTCTCTCTCTCTCTCTCTCTCTCTTTCTTTCTTTCTTTCTTTCTTTCTTTCTTTCTTTCTTTCTTTCTTTCTTTCTTTCTTTCTTTCAGAAATGAATGAGGGGCCGGACAGTGGTACAGACATACCACCATGCACATGGACCCAAGTTCAAGCCCCGGCTCCCCATCTGCAGGGGGGGAGCTTCAAGAATGGTGAAGCAGGGCTGCAGATGTCTCTGTATCTCTTTCTCTCTATCTCCCCCTCCCTTCTCTGTTGTGTCAAATAAAATAGAAGAAAGAAAAATAAGGCTGCTAGGATTGGTGTATTTATAGTGTCTGCATAGAGCCCCAGAGATAACCCTGGTGGCAATTAAAAGAAAAGGAAAGAAGGAAAGAAGGGAGAGAGAGAGAGAGAGAGAGAGAGAGAGAGGAGGTAGGGCAGCCGGTTAAGCATAGGTGGCACAAAGCACAAGGACCGGCGTAAGGATCCCGGTTCGAGCCCCCCACTCCCCACCTGCAGGGGAGTCGCTTCACAGGTGATGAAGCAGGTCTGCAGGTGTCTGTCTTTCTCTCCCCCTCTCTGTCTTCCCCTCCTCTCTCCATTTCTCTCTGTCCTATCCAACAACGATGACATCAATAACTATAACAATAAAACAACAAGGGCAACAAAAGGGAATAAATAAATGAGTATTTTTTAAAAAAGAAAGAACTACATACACAAGGCATACCTTCAACTCCTATGAATATTTAAAATGGTAAGCATTCAGGAAAGCCAAGAGACCAGTGCGTGAGCTCTCTGGATCAGGTGGCTTTTGTTCTTTACATCACAGGATGCAGGGCGAGTCTCTGTCAGTCTATATCGGGGAGAAGTCTATTCACACCTTCAGAAGATGAGCCATAATTATGAGCTGAAAACAACAACAAAAGAAGAAAAAAATAAGTTAGAGTAGTAGAAAGTCTTCTAAGCACAAAACTCCTATGACTTCTACTCAGAATAGAACTAAAGACCAGTAAGAAATGGGTAGACAATTGAGGTGAGACAGGCAGCTTGGACTGGCAGCACATTTCACTTGGACGCTGTGCTGCTCTGCAGCTTCATGGCCTGGGTCCAAGTCTGGCCCCCGCTCCGCTGAAGGAAGAAGCTTCAGTGCTGTGGCCTTTCTCACTCTCCATCTCTGCCTCTGTTACCTCTCTGTCTTTATCAAAAAAGAAAAAGGGAATAAAGGAGAGAAAGAAAGATTGAAAGGAAGGAAGGAAGGCCGGTAGGAAAAAGAAGATGAATGAGAACTTTCCAGAAATAGGACATATAGCAGCTAATAGAAAACAAAATGGTCTTTGTCTTTCTTAATTATTAAGGAAACACAAATTAAAACTAGAATGTGATATTGCTATATGCCTACAAAAATGAGTACAATGAAAAAGACAAATAATAGAGGGTGCTAGCAAGGCTGGGGAATGACAGACGCCTGCACGCACTGCAGGAAGGCTGTCCATTAGAACAGGCTTTGGAAAACTACTTACTAGTGGCTTCCAAATGTAACATGCCTGCTGGATAAGTTATGTCCAGCAAAGAAAGATACCTTACACACGAGACAGCAGGAATGTCGAATTGTAGCTTCAAAGCTGAAACAACCCAATATCCATCAGCAGACAAGGGGGAAACACACTTGCATCTGTATATGATGGACTACTGCACAACACGTGGTATAAATACCTCTGCAGGATGGAAGTCCTTACTGGAGAAAGCTGAGTGTAAGGGAGGTGACACTTGGCATCACTTCACTGGCCGATCCGATCCCCTTTCTGTGAAGGTCAAGACCAAGATGAATGCAGATGACAGAAGTGAGGGAAGTACCCCACTGGGTCGCAGGGCAAGTTGTGACTAGTACGAGAACTGAAAGACTTTCGGTCCGTTGCTCTGCGTAGCATGAGGAAAGATGTTGGCAGTACTGCTGATGGTCTAGCTCTTGGCCTGGGCTTTAATTTTACAAGGATGCGAACTGTTACGATCTGCTAAGTGGTAAACCTCTTGAGTGTTTTCCTTCCTGTGTTGGATGTTGGTTCAAACGAATGAAGTGTCAGTGTCTCTGTCTAGTCCGGTACAGGACCATGCTGGCGGGGTTTGCGGACGTCTTGCTTCACATGTGCTGCTTATGGGACTGGTGTTTAGAACGATCTCCTGGGGAGGGAATTTGGCCAGCTTTACAAAATGAAAAGAGTCTAAAAATGCATCTTCCAGTCTGTGACAACACATGTAAACCTTCCATGTTCTCTACAGTGTTGTCTATCACAACAAAAATGGAAGCATCCCCCAGGAGAGAGCAAACACATGTAGTATACATTATGTTCTAGCTGACAAGGGGATGTGAACTTGTACCTGACGGTTTAGAAGGACCATCAGTTAGAAAGAATGTACAGCTTGCCTCTGGCTGTGTTCATTGTACAGACAAGCATCTGTAGTCTTCTGGCATAATTCTAGAGGAATACACAAGAAATAGGCAATAGTTCTTCCAAGACAAAGCATTAAAGGACACTCATTCCCCACTATCATTCTTCCTGATGTTCATTTCAAATTTTTAAAAAAAGATTTATTCATGATTTAATAATGACTAATAAGATTGTAAGATAGCAGAGGTACAATGCCACACAATTCCCGCCCCCAGAGTTCCATGTCCCCTCCCCTCCATTGGAAGCTTCCCTGTTCTTTATCTCTCTGGGAGCAGGGACCCAAATTCTTTATGGGGAGCAGAAGGTGGGAGTTCTGGCTTCTGTCATTGCTTCTCCGCTGGACATGGGTGTTGGCAGGTGGACCCACACCCCCAGCCTGTGTCTGTCTGTCCCTAGTGGGGCAGGGCTCTGGGGATGGAGGCTCCAGGAAACATGGGTGAGGTTGTCTGCCCAGGGAGGTCAGGTTGGCATCATAACAGCATCTGCAACTTGGTGGCTGGAAAGCAGTAAGATACAAAGCAGGACATATTGTTTCATAACCAGGGACCCAAAGGTAGGAACAGAGCAGATGAAATCAGGGGTCTTCATGTGGGAAGTAGCTAGGAAGTCTATTTAGGTGTGTTTCAAGGGGCCCATGACTTTATTTATTTATTTATTTTTTGCTTGAGCTAACAAACAGGTGGGATAAAAGTCTTGTCTGGATGGTGTCAGAGTTTAGGTTCATTTCAAACTTTGTATTTACATGTCACCTGCTCTGAAATCCATGCTATCTAAAGCTGACTGTGCGATGCTGTCTTTTCCTAAGCCCCAGTCAGGGGCTTCCTAAACTTTCTGTTATTGGCAGGTGTGCCTCTACCCCCCTGAGCAGCCCTCAAATCCCCTGACGGAGCACAGGCCAGACTCTTCTTCCAGGATATTGAGCCAAGCGGGCAGGTCACTGCTGCCAGTGACCCTATTAATTGAGTTTAGGTCCCGAGTGGATTTGAGCAGATTTCAAAAAGTGAAATATTCAAAGCCTTTTTGAGCTCTTGGGTTCTGACCCTCTTCTCAGGCCATAGGGTAGCTAGTGAAAGACAAGTGCTCCCTCTGTCCTTAGTCAGATTCAGGGGTCCTCAAAGTGGCTCTCAAGCTGGAGGGAGGGAGAACCCCGGATGGGACAGTGATGTGACTGGCAGAGGAAGTGTGTTCAGCCTGGCATATGTATATGTTCTGTTCTGGATCTGAACAAGCTGCCAGGAGCCAGAGCCTTATAGCTCAGTGGCTGAGGGTTCAAAGTGCTGGAGATCCTCAAAGGAAAACATAATCCAATCAAGAAGGGTTTGTGACAAAACCAAAGCAGCCTCCAAATTGCTTCTGGTCATTTGCAGCAGATGGAAGAGGTGGGGCCGGGCGGTGGTGCACCTGGTTAAGCACACATAGTACTAAGCACACAAGTACTAGCCTCAAGGATCTCCACTGTTTCTATCCGCCTCTATCCAACAATAAAATAATAATATTTTTAGAAAGGAAAGTGAGAAAAACTAAAGGCGCCTGTAGCATTGCTTCACCACTTGAGAAGCTGCCCCTCCTCCTAAAGGAAGGGGTAGGGCTTGAACTCCGGTCCTTGCACATTGCAGCCTGTGTGCTCCGCCACCCAGCCCATGGGTGCTGCCAGGTGAGGTCTGATGTAAGAAGTCACTATGACAACCACTTTGGTTGGCGCCGGTGGGCAGGTAGCAGCTCTGTCACAGATGGAGTTCAAGCTCAGGACATGACCCCAAGATACAAGGAGCAGAGCCAGAGTGGAGGGACGTAGGGCCTGGCTCCCCTGGCTCTCCTCCAGGGATGTGAATAGCCTCGGGCGCTGTGACTCAGGCCAGCTGCCCTGGGATGGGACTGTCACAGTACCTGGCTTCTGCCAGCCTGCACGCGGAGACCACTCCAGACTCCTGTGTTCCAGCACCACGTCCAAGGGCACATTCTGGTGCCACAGTCAAGTTTCCCAAATGCTAGAGCTGGGGTGGCCTTGGAACAGCTTGGAGGGACAAGGCACTGGCTCAGCTCAGCTCAGCTCCAGAGGAGGGGCTCTCCACACCCCTGGAGCACACTGCTCCTCTCCTGTTCTCCCAATCCTCCTTAGAGGTGGTGTGAGGGCCCCAGCCTCAGCCTTGCTGCAGGGTGGGGGTGGGAAGACAGAGGCCTCCCCCCCCACCCCCACACCCACTACCAGGCATTTCTTAGAGTCTTTGATCTGCCCTCCCTGGCTGGTGAGGCCTTTGTCCTGGAGGTGACTTTACTCTTGGGTCCTCTTAGGTGTTTGCTCTCCCTTCCAGGGCTTTAAGATAAACCAAGTCCTGCCTGTGAGGTGTCACCTCTGGAGGGAGGGCCTTCCTGCTTGGAGGACACCAGTAAAAGGAGCATTTTATTGAGTCAGCAGGCAGCAAACTGGAAGGAGGGAACCTCTTTTTTCCCCTTTTTATTATGTATATATTTAATTAGTGATTTAATAATGATGAACAAGATTGTAAGACAACAGGGGTACAATTCCACAGAGTTCCCACCACCAGAGTCCCTGTCCCATCCCTTCCACTGGAAGCTCCCCTGTTCTTTCTCCCTCTGGGAGCAGGGACCCAAATTCTTTACGGGGAGTGGAAGGCGGACTTATTTTGCTGGGTGCTCTGACAGTTTCCTGAATCTTGGAGTCTAGTTCCTTTTTTTTTTTTTTTTTTTTTTTAAATTTTAGGCAAGTCTTGCATAACATTTCTTCAGGTATGAGCTGTGTCCCTTTCTTGGTCTTCTCCTCATAGCCCTGTGATGCAAGTGTTCCTGATGTTTGTTTTCCCAGAACTCGCAGAACTCTGTAATGTTATCTTAATTTCTTTCAGTGTTTTTTTTTTACCCCATTTGCTGTTTTCTTTCACTGATTTCCATCCACATTCCTATCCTCCTGCCTAGTCTTTTATGTCTATCTTTCTGCTGTGTTTTTTATTTTTTATTAGTGATTTAATAATGATTAACAAGATTGTAAGATCACAAAGGGACAATTCCACACAGTTCCCATCACCAGACTTCCCTGTCCCATCTCCTTCCTTGGAAGCTTCCCTGTTCTTTATCCCTCTGGGAGCAGGGACCCAAATTCTTTATGGGGAACAGAAGGTGGGAGTTCTGGCTTCTGTCATTGCTTCTCCACTGGACATGGGTGTTGGCAGGTGGACCCACACCCCCAGCCTGTGTCTGTCTGTCCCTAGTGGGGCAGGGCTCTGGGGAGAGGAGACTCCAGGACACATGAGTGAGGAGGGAACCTCTAAACTGGGGTCAGAGGCTGGACTGGAGTGCAGGGGAGATAGGGCCTAGCTCCCTCCCCTCCAGGGTCTCTGACCATCACCCCACACAGCCCTTCACCCCTGACTCATGCACTCAGATTTGAGGCCAGCTGCCCTGGGATGGGACCCTCAGTACCTGCCAGCCACCAGCGTGGCCTGCGAGACCACAGCCTCATGCCCCAAGGCACAACGGGATGTCACAGCCAAGTCTCCCCAAAGCGCGAACTGGGGGCTGCCAGGGGGTCTCAGCGTGGGCCTGGACCCCCGCACAGGGCTTGTTAACTTGAAGCTTCGTTTCCACACACCCCCCGCCCCACCCACTGGGCCATCTCAAGTGACCTTCTGCTTGGAGGGAAGGCCTCTTCCCAGCCTTGGGGTGCTAATCTCCCATCTGGAGACTCTAAATCGCCTTGGCCTTCTTAGTGCTGCAGGCGCAGTCTCCCTCCCTCCCTCCCACCTGCCTACCCCAGTCCTCCCTTACCCCCCGGTGCAGCCTTGGAGCGGGAGGGCAAGAGCCCAGATTAGGGGCAGCCCCTCGCAGGGAGCAGGGTGCCGCCCAGGGCTTTGGGGGAGGTGTGGGGTTCAGGCTGGGTGGGGGCCACAAGATCTAGGGCCGGAGGGCTCCTCCCTGCCACCCCAGGCGCTCCCGTAGGACCACCCGGCCCCGCCACCTACCTGCAGGCCACCCGCCCCCGAAGGGCAGAACTGGGTGGGGCTGGGGGGTCGCCAGAGGGGCGAGGGGGGAGCCGCTGTGCCGGGTCTGCAGCGCCCGCCGCTCTCCCTTCTTTCTGGGCGGCTGGAGCATCCCTCCGGCTGGTCCCGCCCCTTGGGCTCCCCGCCCCGCCGCATCTCCACCCCTGGACCCCCGCCCCCGTCCCCCAGGTACTTACTCCGCCGCGCCGCTCGCTGGGCTGCACTGCCCCGACCTCCCGGGCCGCCGCGCTCCCCCGAGCCCACCTCGCCCTCCAGGACAGGGGGACCCCGCGCCCCGGACAGGCCGCCTTCGCTGCGCCCCGGCGGGAGGATGCTGACCCGAGCAGCCCTGCTGCCGCTCTGCCTGCTGGCTTCCAGCCTGGGACCCTGCGCCCTGTCGCTGGGAGCAGGTCTGCGCCGACCAGGTGAGGCGCTCAGGTGGCCCCGCTGCCTGCCGCTGTCAAGTGTCCTCTCCTCCCAGCTCCCACTTTGCTTTTTCCTTTTCTTGATTTCTGTATTGGGGGATTACGGGCTTACCATCAACAGTGAAATGCAACAGAACTTGGGCTGGAGTTGGCGGCCTGCAGCGAAGTCGCCGAGCTGGGGAGGACTCGGGTCCTGGAGCGGGATGGCGGAGAAGGGCCCGGTGGGGCGGGATGGCAGTGGGGAGAACTGAGCAGGGCCAGCATGTGTCCTAGTGCTGCTCCTGTGCTGGCCAGGGCGGGTCTGGCTGCCTTCACCAGCCCCAGCCCCGCTGAGACCCCAGCCTCCCTCTCCACTTGTTCGGAGAATTTCCCAGGCACGGTGCCCCTGGAGGGCTTTGTGTCGGATCACCCAGAACTGAGGGTTAAGGAGCCACCAGACCGTCCCAGTCACTGAGAACTGCAGCTGCAGGGAGTCCAAACAGCCCCTCCAGGCTCTCCGGACTTCCTCTTGTCCTCTGGAGTGCTTGCAGCCCGAGCCCAGCCCTCTGCTTTTGCCCTGGCTCCAGCGAGGGCCCTGGCCTCTGCTTTGAGGGTACCTGCTAGGTTATGTTTCGTTTTGTTTTAAATTGTGTTTTGTATTCATGCCTTTGTGATTTGAACAAAGATGTTCAGCTTCGTAGAGACTCAGAGCACTGCAGGAAACAGAGAAGACAGGGCTCACTTCCATTTCCTCTAACCAGGCAACAACCTCTGCGTATTTTTTGTCCACTTGCCTTTGCCCCCTTTTGTAGAACTTTTTTTTTTTTCAGAGGGGAACATTCGGCACAATAAAGTTCTTGACGTCGCTTCCTGGATAACGATTTTTTTTTTTTTCTTAATTCTTCTCTGCTGAGACTATATTTAGACTTCTGAAAAAGCTGTTTCTCCTTAGTTTACTTTGCAAGAAGTTGTCTTATGGGATTAATTATATCTTGGGAGCCATGGGAAACAATATGACTTTATTTGAATGCGGTCTGCAGTGCTTTCCAGCAAGCGCAGCCTTGTTTTCACACAAAGTCTCCCTGAGAAACAGTAAGAAGTGGGGGGAAGTCACAGGCCGGAGAGAGACTGTGTGTCGGGTCCCCTCCCTGCGGATGCTGAGCAAGCCCTCCCTCTGGAAACCTGGCCTGTTGCCTTTCAGTTCTTGGACCTTCTCTCAGCTCAGGGCGGACCTGTTACCACTTGAACCCCGTGACCCGTCTTGAAATCCAGAGTCACTAGCAGGGTCTTCAGTGATCATGTTGTGAGTCCCTCTGCTTGCACAGTTAAGTCTGGGAGACACGAGTGCAGGTCAGTGTTATAACTCATACTGTACCGTTCTGCTTTCACAATCTTTAAAAAAAAATTATTATCTTTATTTACTGGATAGAGAGCCAGAAGTCAAGAGGGAAGGGAATGGGAGAGAGGGAGAGACAGAGAGACACCTGCAGCCCTGCTTCACCACTTGCAAAGCTTTCCCCCTGTGGGTGAGGACCAGGGGCTCGAACCTGGGTCCTTGTGCCCTGTAACATGTGCGCTCAGCCAGGTGCGCCGCCACCCGTCCCCTGCTTCACGATCTTCCTACCTGCACAGTAACACCTATCTTCAGGGGTGCTTACGCTCTGCCTTTCCTAATTTCCTCGTCTAGAGTCACATGGAGATGGATTGCACGCTGAGGGTTATTCGCAGAGTCTGAATAACAGAGCACAGTGGTGTCTGCACGCTGTGCTCTCGGAAAGACGCATTTCAGTCCACTTAGGTGGAAATAAAAAATGCTTCAGAGAAGGCTGCTGTAGAAACTATCTGTGGTTGCGTTACTATGTTGCCATCCTTATTTTTAAATTGTTGCTCTCCTTTAATTTTTTTTTAAATTATCCTTGTTTATTTGTTGGATAGATAAAGCTGGGTGGCGGTGCACATATTACAGGGCCCAGGGTCCCAGGTTCAAGCCCCTGGCCTCCACTTAACCTCCCCATTCCCCTTCTCAGTTTCTCTGTCTCTATCAAAAACACAGAGAGAGAGAAAGCCAGAAATGGGGAGAGAAGGGGTTGGGGGAGAGAGAGAGAGACCGACCTGCAGCAGCTTTCTCCCTCTGATGGGGACCTGGAGCTTGAACCCGGGTCCTCGTGCCCTGTAATGTGTGCACTCCACCAGGGTGTCAGCACCTAGCCGGAGCAGTTCCTCTAGGGTTTTGTTCAGATATCCGTGAATGTGTAGGCTGGCCTCTCTGGTTGTATTTGAAGCACAGACAGTGCTTGGATAGTAGGAATTCTACCTTTGGAGTATGAAATGCGTTGCATTGGAGGCAGCAGAAAGACTGTTTCTGGCTAAAGGCAGGTTCAGGCTAGAAGCAAGAGCTTCCCATTATTTTGCAGTTTCATCCAGACACCAGCTTTCAGGTTGGAAAGCGGCTCGGATGAAAAGACGAAGCCTTTATAAACTTCAGTGTAGACTTTCCTCCTGCGCTCATTTACATCCCTTGGAAAGACTAGTTTTTGATCTGGAAAATTGGTCCAGATTAAAAAAGAACCAGCATTTACTCCACTTGGCTCTGAAGTGAGCTGCAACCAGCTCATTTGTAATCTTCCCCAGACAGCATCGGATCTTGCGAGTATCCACTGGGGAGCATCTGTGTACAGAAAGCCGCCGGGTCTGTGCAGCACTTAGAAGGTGGGTGGGCTGCAACAGCCCTGTCCTATCTCGACGGCTCTGTCTGTGGCCTCACACTCCTAAATCCACTTGGAGCAGCCTTGGCTTCAAAACCAACCTGTGACTCCTCACCTCCAAACCCAACCCCCATCTTCACTTTGCTGAGATGAAAGGAACCTGGAGCAGCAGCTTCAGTCAGGGATGAGCCTACTTGGGCTTGGAGGGAGGCAGCCCTTTCGCCCTCTGCCCTCTCCGATCTAGATAGCTCACCCAGTCACCAGATATCCCCAGCAGGAAGGCCGCTCGCTCATTTGCTGAGAGCCAGGGGGCAAGGAGAGCTGTCAAGCTGAGACAGAATAACCGCGACCCCAAGGAGGGCTGCTTGCTCAGGCACTGCTCTGAGCGCTTGAAACACTGCTGTAACTCCTTCATAAGCAACCCTGTGAGGTGGGCGCTATCCCAAGTTAGCTGCAGGGGAACCAGTGGCTCAGAGAGATTAGTTGTGTCACTCAAAACCACACGAGTACTAAGTGCTAATGGAAACATTTGGGCTGTTATGTTCAGAGCCAGAAACAAAGACAGACCTTCAGCTGCCTGTCAGCAGAGGCACCTTCCTCCTGGCTGAATACAGACCAGCCAGGGTGAGGGTGTTATTCTGCGTGTCCCGGGTCAGTATTCCACACGCCCTAATCAAGGCCTCCGGAGACACCAATGTGAGTGGTCCTGGGATAGAGTTCTAGATGCTGTTGATTACAGGGGTGGGGTGGTGGGCAGCATCGTGGGCACCTTCTTGCTTTCTCTGGTGGGAGACTGGGAGTGAAGGCTTGTGGGGAGGGGAGCAGGCAGAGGGTCCACTGGACCCTGAACTAGAAGAAGGGGCTTGGAGTCATCCGTGAGTGATGGGGCCCTGCACTTGCCTGAGTCTTGGTGGTGTCGACACACAGCTGGCCAGAAAGTCTTCACTTCTTTGCAGACTCAGTGACCATCAGAATAGAGTTCCCTAAGAGTCATAGACCAGGGGCTGGGCGGGCGGCACACCCCATTGAGTGCACGTGTTACTACGTACACGGACCTGAGTTCAAATCCCTGGTCCCCACCTGCAGAAAGGAAGCTTCGTGAGTGGTGAAGCATGGCTGCCTGTGCTATTTAAAAATTTCTCTTCCATCCACATAACACCTCCATTAGGTTATTTCTTAATCTACCAACTCACGTGAAATCTCTTTCTCGATCCTTTCCTCTCACCCCTTCTGCTCTCAGTTTCTCTTTGTCCTATCAGGAAAAAGGAATCAGAGATCAGGAAGAAAGTGTAAAGCCTGCATTTTATAACCAGATCAAGAAAGAGTAAGTGACTTGTTTTGGTCAAGCTCGGAAGCTGGCCTAGAGCTGGGAGGCAGGGCCTTGTGAGTGGGCTCCAGCTCTCAGCCTTGCTCCAGTCCCAACAGGAAGCTCAGCAGAGACCCTTGTGATGCAGACTTGGGGCCAGAAGAGAAAGGGAATCCAGACACAACTGGACGGGGCACATGAGAAACCACACATCTCCACAGGCAGGTTGATAACTCATGGCACTAACTCTGGCACAGTGAGAGACAGAAGAGAGAGGGAGAGGGAGGGGAGAGAGGGAGAGAGGGAGAGAGGGGAGAGGTAGAGAGGGAGAGGGACAGAGAGAGGGAGAAGGAGAGGGACAGAGAGAGGGAGGGAGAGGGAGAGAGACAGAGAGGGAGGGAGAGAGAGGGAGAGGAAGAGAGACAGAGAGGAGGGAGAGGGAGGGGGAGAGGGAGAGGGTCGGAGAGAGGGAGAGGGAGGGGGAGAGGGAGAGGAAGAGAGACAGAGAGAAGGAAGGAGAGGGAGATGGAGGGGGAAAGGGAAAGAGGGAGGGGGAGAGGGAGAGAGAGAGAGGGTCAGAGAGACAGGGAGAGGGAGAGGGTCAGAGAAAGGGAGGGGGGAGACGGAGATAAATCTGTGAGAAACAGGAGGGGCTTGTCTTAACTCTGCCTTTCTAGCTTGCCTGGGGTCCTGGGACAAGGTCTGGGTTCAAGGTTTTCCCCTAAGGACCTGGGACTCCACAGTCATCTTTAAGGAGATCCAGGTCTCTCATTTTTCCTTTCTACCTCCTTAGTATTTCCCTAGCAATAAAACTGGCCTGAAGGAGAGACAGACTCAGGGGCATCTGAGAAGGAAAGCAAAGCCTGGAAGGGCAGGGGTAACTGGAGACCAATGCTGCTGCCGCCCGGTGGTCCTGGTGGCGGGTGGGGGATACCTGTGTTTCTGTTTGCAACAATCCAGTATATGGCTATTCCTGTTATCGTCATTGGATAGAGACAGAGACACTGAGAGGGGAGGAGGAAGCAGAGAGGGAGAGAGACAGAGAGACACCCGCAGCCCTGCTTCACCACCGAGAAGCTTTCCCCTCACACGTGGGACCAGGGGCTCGAACCCGGGTCCTTGCGCACTGTAATGTGAGCGCTTAACCACGTGCGCCACCACCAGGCCCCTTAGCAGATGGTTTCTGCTCTTAGTCTGACTGACCAAGGCTTGGGGCCTGGGGTCGATGTGCCGCATCCCCCGTTACCCTGAACAATGTGGTAGTCACATTGGACTGGTTCTGCCTTCAGGCATAGTTTTCATCCAAGTCCTCTTTCCAAGGCATGTAACGTGGAGGGTTCTTTTTTCTTTTTGGAGGGGTACCCCTAATTTTCCTTTTTTTTTTTTTTTTTTGCTTCCAGGGTTATTGCTAGAGCTCCGTGTCTGCACTATGAATGTGGCCTTTTTTTTTTTTTTTTTTTTTTTTTGATAGGACAGAGAAATCAAGAGGGGAAGGAGAAAGAGAGACAGACAGACAGACTTCAGCACTTGTGAAGAAACCTCTCTGCAGGTGGGGAGCGGGGGCTCCAGCTGGGATCCTTGTGTAGGTCCTTGTGCTTTATACCATGTGCGCTTCACCCGGGTGTCACCGCCTGCCCCCTCCACCATGTGCACTTCACCCGGGTGCTGCCGCCTGCCCCCTCCCTTGCTTTCCTTCCCGACCATTTGCACCCCACCACAAGGCTGACTCAGATTGTCTTGTCTCCTGGGGACCACTGTAACTCAGAAGGAACGCCAAGGATAGAGGCTAATAATGGATGGAATAGTACAGGGAAGCCTGCCACCCCGTGCCCCTGAGAAAATCCATAAAGCACTTTAGTGTTTCCTGTGAGGGAGGAAGCTTCACTGTGTGACACTGTGCATTGCTTGCAAGGAGGGTTTTTCCACAAAGCAAAGGTCTTTTCCCACCTCCTGGCTACTTTTCAGTCCCCCTGGGTGGTAGCTGGGCTAGAAGCTCAGAGGCCCTGATCTCTCACCTTTTGCCATCTTTTCTCCCATCTCCCTCTCACCAGAGGAAGATGGGGCCGGAACACACCTCCCCAGCTTCTCCTTGAGAAATTCGGCCCTCTGCAGTTTGTCCTAGGTGCAGCTCCCTAACACCTAACTGCTAGTCTCTGTGCACAAGAATCCGCCTTCTAATTTGTTTCTACTTCACTTCTGATCCACGTAAAGAAACTCCCATCTCTTAAGTGCATGTGTTACCGAGCGCAAGGACTTAGGTTCAAGTCCCTGTCCCCACCTTCTAGGAGGAAAGCTTCGTGAGTGGTGAAGCAGGACTGCAGGTCTCTCTCTGTCTTTCTTTCTCCTCTACCCCTTCCCTCTCAATTTCTTTCTGTCCTATGAAATAAAATAAAAATAAAGCTAAAACATTAAAAAAAAAAACCCAGACACTTTTTATTAAAAAGGAACACTCATCTCTCTCTCTCTCCTTGATTCTCCATGAAGTCAAGGTCGGGGGTAGACGTAGTGTAACACAAGGCTGTACTTGCTTCTTGGAATTCTTTCTCATGGAGGGATGACTTGGCTAGAAAGACACTGAGTGGTGTTTTTTGTTCTTGTTTTTCGCCACAGGACTGGAGCTTCAATAACCTTGGAATTCTTTTGGGAGTTGTCTGTCTGTTCATGGTGTGCTGAAGCTTAAAACTGGTCCAGGGACGGACTTCGTTTCTGGAAGACAGAGACTCAAGTCTTGGGGGTGGGCTTAGGCTCCACAGGGTGGTCTAGTGCTTCCTGTGTCCTCTCGTCCTACCTACCTCGTGCGTGAGGTGCTTTCTATGAAATGAAGGGCGTAAGGTCTTGATTGACCTCGTCAGGATCGCTGTCACTGGTTTAGTGGCTGCTGGAAATTCACCTGCTGTCTGGGGCAAGAGAAGAATCTATTTCTGGGTTAGAGAAAAGTGAGGTGACAGGCTCAGAGCCCACAGACCAGTTTGTAAGGAGAGTCCCCAAATCCTGTCTTTGATCTCATTAGCTATACCCTCCCCATTTGAAGAACACCAGCTTCCCAGAAGTGCCTTAAGTACCCTGGAATGATCCAGAAGTCATGTGCTTCCTTAAAAACGCTAAAGAATGGGAGTAGGGCGGTAGCGAAAAGCGCAAGGTCCGGTGTAAGGATCTCAGTTCGAGCCCCCAGCTCCCCACCTGCAGGGGCGTCGCTTCACAAACGGTGAAGCAGGTCTGCAGGTGTCTGTCTTCCCCTCCTCTCTCCATTTCTCTCTGTCCTATCCAACAACAACGACATCAATAATGACTACAACAATAAACAACAAGGGTAACAAAAGGGAATAAATATTTTTTTAAAAAGACTGAAGAATAGGAAACCTCTCAGGGGAGGGGATGGGATACGGAGTTCTGGTGGTGGGAATTGTACCCCTCTTATCCAGTAGTTTTGTCAGTGTTTCCATTTTATAAATAAAAATTTTTAAAAAGGCTCTAATTATATGAAGGATTGAGGGTGGGAAGGGAAGGGGAAACGTGAAGATAAGATTAGCAGGCTGCCAGCAGGTGGTGTACTCTTCAAACTGGCTAAGAGGTTTGTTGTTTGTTTTGTTTTTTGTTAGTGATTTAATAATGATCCAAAAGATTGTAGAATAAGAGGGGGTACAATTCCCACCACCAGAGCTCCCTGTCCCCTCCCCTTCATGGGAAGCTTCCTTATTCTTTATCCCTCTGGGAGGATGGACCCAAATTCTTTTTTTTTTCTTCTTGTTTTATTTAACAGGACAGAGAACAATTTTTTAACTATAGTTTTTGTTTGTTTGTTTGTTTTGCTTTTGTTATCAGAACACTGTTCAGTTCTGGCTTATGGTGGTGTGGAGGATTGAACCTGGGACCTTGGAGTCTCAGGCATGAGAGTCTGTTTGCATAACCATTATGCTATCTACTCTCCACCCTGGACCCAAATTCTTTATGGGGAGCAGAAGGTGGTAGTCCTGGCTTCTGTCATTGCTTCTCCACTGAACATGGGTGTTGGCAGGTGGACCCACACCCCAGCCTGTGTCTGTCTGTCCCTAGTGGGGCAGGGCTCTGGGGAGGGGAGGCTCCAGGACACATGGGTGAGGGCGTCTGCCCAGGGAGGTCAGGATGGCGTCATGCCAGCATCTGCAACTTGGTGGCTGGCAGGCTGTAGGATATAAAGCAGGACAAATAGTTTAATAATCAGGAACCTAAAGGCAGGAATAGAGCAGATGAAATTTGGGGCCTTCATGTGGGAAGAAGCCCAAAAGTCCGAGAGTGAGTTTTAACCTCCAGCCAAGTAATTCTGAAACTTCCATGTGAATAGGAACTATTGAGTGACAGGGGTAGATAGCATAATGGTTCTGCAAAGAGACTTTCATTCCTGAGGCTCCAAAGTCCCAGGTTCAATCCCCTCTACCACCATAAGCCAGAGCTGAGCAGTGCTCTGGTATTAAAAAAAAGAAAGAAAGAAAGAAAGAAAGAAAGGAAAAAAGAAAAGAAATAGGAAGTATTGGAGTGTATATAAAACATCTGTTCTCTCCTCTCTCCCCTCCTCCTGCTTTTATTTCTTTCTTTCTTTATTTTTTCACAAGAACATCAGGTGCCTTGACTCAAGTGTTTCCCAGTCCACAATTTAGACCCCAGAAAGGAGAACTCCATGTCCTTCCTGCCCGCCTCTTCCTTCCCTCCAGTCCTGAGGCCCAGATTCTCCGCCTGTCTGGCAGCATCACGCCCGCAGCAGTGAGATGCCTGGTGCTCAGCTGCTGGGTGGTTTCTGAAGGCTGGATGGGAGGTGGATCTGGGCTCTGCTAACGGCCTGAGCAGCCATCTCCCCTGAGCGGTTTCTTCTATTCGCTGCTGTTGCTATTATTAATTATTGAAAGATCCGCAGTTTACAGTCTGGTCTTTAATACACAGGTACAACCTCTCCTCTTCCTCTGACAGATGGTGAGGGGACACAGGAGGACTCCAGTGTCCCTCCATCCCATCCCTCTCCCTCCTTTCCCATGACCTTTTTGGTGCAGCACTTCACACCTCTGCTTTCTCTCCCCCGCACCGAACAACTAGATAGGGTAGCACCAGGAAGGTTTGAAAGTGTGGCTGCCAGGTGTGTGGTATTGCTTGAAGACTTAATTTACTTATTTATTTTGTTTTTACCAGAGCACTGTTTAGCTCTGCCTTATGGTGGTGCAGTGGATTGAACCTGAGACTTTGGAGCCTCAGGCTTGAGAATCTCTTTGCATAACCATTATGCTATCCACCCCTCCCCTTGAATACACTTCTTTTAGGAAGTGTAACCCCTTGAGTGCTGGAGGATTTTGTGCTTGTTCATGGTCTTGGGGGTGGGGTTGTCCAGTGGTGCTGCAGAAAGCAGCTGGTCCTGAAGGATTATCCAGAACGGAGACCCCTGGCTCGGAACTGTCCAGGGAGCTGAAGAGCGACTCAGGTTACGTGCTGGTCTGCAGTTCTTCAGCAGATAGCCCCGGTGACTTGGGAAGCCAGAGCAGGCTCGGTGTTCCTTCTTCCTATTCCTACAACTGATTCTTGTATTTCCTGAGCCGTGAAAGCACTGCCACTTACTCCAGATCAGCCCATCGGTTTACTTCCAGGATAAAAAACAAAACAATGAAGCAAACTGGTGCTTTGAAAATGCTGCGGTGATATGTGAAGATAAGACTTCCTTATCCAACCATAGTCCGCATAATTATTAGGACCTTGGTTTACCAGAGCAGCAGGCGTTAAACATTTGGAAGCTTTGATCTCTTTGCTAGTCGCTCTCTCCCTCCTCCTTCAAAGACACTTGAAGATTCTACCTTGGTCTGACTCTGCAAATCTTGAGCAATTTAAATCTTAAGACTTGTGTTTGCTGACAGGGCACCTAAAATCCCCGAATCAGATTGAATGCGATGTTAGAGTTGTTTATTTTTCTTGGTGCAATAAGTTTGTATTAGTCATTTAATGGTTTACGTTGTGCAAGAGACAGTTGTATCGGCAGGCACTTTCCTGTAACATCTGGGCTGTTGGAAACACAATACTTAAATACAACCTGCCTTTAAAGGCTTCCTTGGACAGATGGCTAATTTTATTGATCTAATTTAACCCCAGGAATACCATGATCCTTTCCTCCTAATTCTTACAACGAGCAGAGAAATAAGTAAGACGGATGATGACTGTGAGTCAGATGCCTGCTACATCGTTTGCAATTTATTTTTTTGATAGTGTCAGTGTAAACAGTCACTGTGTGAGCTTCGTTAGTCTGTACCTGGAAGGGGGCTTGATTAACACTTGAGGTGTAGCGGGGTGGACTGTGCCTGCTCCTGCGTAGGGCTGTGCATGTCTGGGTCTCTCAGGTACTGTGCTGTGTCGATGTTTCCGTATCTTGAATTCTGCCTCAGTGCTAGCCAGCAAAGTATACTCCAGGGCTGGTGGGTTACCACTGGGAGAACAAAATCTTAAAGTCCAATGTCAGAGGTGGCTGGAGAAATTCTTCAGACAGTTCATTTTATTCGTAGATTTTCTTCAAGTTGGGCAGCTACTCTCCGTCCTGATCCATCTTTCTATTCATATTCTCAATTTTGACACCATCTTCCCAGACAATATTTGTGTCCACCTGCATGTTAGCTATCAAACTCAAGCAAAAACTATGAAAGTCATAGGCCCCTAGGGGCGTACCTAAAATGATTTCCTAGCTTCTTCCCACCCTGAGGTCCCTATTCTCATCTGCTCTATTCCTACATCTTGGTGACTGCTTATTAAGCATTTTGTCCTGTTTTATGTCTTACTGCCTTTCCGCCACCAAGCAGCAGATGTTATCTTGATTCCATCCTGACCTCCCTGGGCAGACGCCCTCACCCATGTGTCCTGGAGCCTCCCCTCCCCAGAGCCCTGCCCCACTAGGGACAGACAGACACAGGCTGGGGGTGTGGATCCACCTGCCAACACCCATGTCCAGCGGAGAAGCAATGACAGAAGCCAGAACTCCCACCTTCTGCTCCCCATAAAGAATTTGGTTCCAGACTCCCAGAGGGGGAGAAATGTCAAGGAAAGGTGACCAGAGGGCTCTGAACTTCAATTCTATCAGGACCCGGAGAGAGAGGAGAAATGAAGGAGGGACATTGGGAACTAGCAATAGGTGTAAGTGTGACTTAGGAAGGAAGAGAAGGCAGGATCATGGCCAGGGGGAAGAAAGGGCCAATGGATACAAATAGCCAGACAGTTATAGAAACAATAGTCAACCCTGTCTACAACCTTGGTGGGCTACTGTAGCTTCCAGTGCAGGGCATGGGGATTCAGGACTCTGGTGGGGGAAAAGGTGTAGAATTATGTCCCTCTTATCTTACAATTCTGTAGTCAATATTAAGCCACTAAAAAAAATTAGAAATTCAGGCCAGAGGGCTGTCTAATTCGGTCAAATTAATCTTCTCATTGACGAAAGAGCTGATTCCCTACAACTGTGGCTCAGGATCCCTGGTTTGTGCATGAAGAAAGAATGTTGCAGTGAGCAATTAACTCAGAGGCGGCAGTCCCACAGCCAGTCCTGCTTCCCTGACTGAACAGAGCCGATTGTCTGGTTTGCATAGGTGCTGACGAGCTGACCAGCTTTAGAACTGTGAAGCTCCGGGTGCTGGCTAACCTGCTAGTTAGTCAATTAGCTAGCTAGACCAGCAGCTTTAGGTCTCAATGGCTTGACTCATATCAATTTCCCATGAATTATAAGTCTGGAGAGTGACTTTTCCAAATCGGACTGCTTTCTTCCCAGTAGCTCCTTGAATTGTTGGCATTCCTATATTCAATAAACAAAACTAATCCCTCTTAAAAAGTAAAGTAACTGCTCAGTGGGTTAGAATGGAGTTTTGAGGTACATTTTTAAGGCCAGCTTTTCACCCCTGTTTTCTAGAAGTTTCTTCTATTTTTGTCCCTTAACAAAAAAAGACTACTCATGGCAGAATAATTGATTCAACGAGAGACACATCTTAAAATATAAGAATTTTTTTTTTTTTGGTATGTCACACACAGCCTGCTGTGATGAGGGTGAAGATGGTGTGGACTAATCTCAACAAAAATAAACTGACCCATCTTGGTTGAGTCACTGCACCTCTTAAAACACTTCCATAGAAATAATCTCAGGAGTTGAGCGGCAGCACAGCAGGTTAAGCACAGGTGTGCAGAAGCTCAAGGACCAGCATAAGGATCCTGGTTCGAGCCCCTGGCTCCCCACCTGTAGGTGAAGCAGGTCTGCAGGTGTCTATCTTTCCCTCCCCCTCTGTGTCTTCCCCTCCTCTCTCCATTTCTCTCTGTCCTATCCAACAACGACGACATCAATAATAGTTACAATAAAAAACAACAACAAGGGAATAAATAAAGGGAATAAATAAATATTTTAAAAAGAAAAAAAAGAATTAAAGTTTAAAAGAAAGACTCTCATCTGATCTTGTAACACCTGACCTGCTGCAAAGTCCAGAACAGACGGTTGAGCAAAGAGTAGACAGGCCAGGTGTCAGCCCAAAGCCCCAGCATTCTGCATCCCACCAGTCTGTCGTCACCCCTGCAGCTGACAGACAGAAGCAGGGTCCCTGAAGCGTACCCCCCAGGTCTAGTCCTGCGTCCAGGAGTGACCTTGGCGTCTTTGTGCAGAGGCTCCGCGCCTGCACAGAGTAGATACCTGACCGGAACTTGGCGTTAGCAGCACTGCGTCATGCAGAATGCCTGGTGGCCGAGAGGTGTTTGCAACTTTAACTTGCTGGGAGAATGGCCCCAGAATCTTCCCCAGACTCCCTACATGAGACCCTCATGGGGTGCCAGAGGCCACCCAGTTGACTCTACTTGGCCTTGAAGCTTTCTATTCTTCCAGTATTACCTCCCTAGTGCTGAGGACCTAGCAGAGATATTTACTAAATCTTCCATGTGGACTAAAGTTTACCATTCAAGACTTTGGGCTGCCTGTTAGTTTCTTAAACATCTCTTTGATGTTCTAGGAATTTCTGATTGGCATAAGTAGATAGATAAATAAACCACTAAGTTGAAAAGAGAAGTTTCCCCTTGATGGCTATTTCCAAATGGTTGATAGACTTTACTGTAGCTTATACATATTACACGCAAAACTTCAGTTTGGAGGAATTACAAGAGTCCCATCATACAGGCCTGGATTTGAATTATTGCTTTAAAGACCTATGAATGCCTGAATTCAGAGAGTTGCTGGTCTCTTTACGTCTTTGACCTCTCAGACATAAGGCCGCACCTAGCCACTGTGGGCATGATAAATGACTTTTTAAGGTGACTCAGGTATTTGGTGCCTAGTTTGAACGCCACCATTATTCTACACTTATGGTTTATGCAGAGGTAGAGATGGCTTCCGTGGAAATGGAGCTGAAGGGAGTCATTTCTTCCATTTTACACTGTATAGATTCTTGGAACTCATGACCCCAAATGATGACTTGTGTCCAGATGAGTCATAACCATGTAACAGCTAAGCTTGAGTCAGCTGAGCGTTTAGTAAATACAGCCACCCTTTGTCTTGACTCTGTACAAAACAACAAGACTGAAAATCGTGTTTATTTAACCTCTTCGGTGGGAATAGATTTTCAGGTATCACTGCTAAGGCTTCTTGTCCACCCAAAGCAGTAACTTGTGTTAAGAAAAAAAAAATCATTCTATTAGGGGGAAATTGGGGCTGAATTTGTTCCCCACATGTTTAAAGATTTGTCACAGCATGATTGTTCTGCTAAGATACTCTCATGCCTGAGGCTCCAAAGTCCCACGTTCAATCCCCTGTACTACCATAAGCCAGAGCTGAGCAGGGTTCTGGGAAAATAAATGAATTAAAAAAAAAAAAGATTTGTCGCACATAAACTCAACAAAGAGACAGAGGCAGAGAGAGAGGTAGAGAGAGAGGGAGAGGTGGAGATGGGGAGAGGGGAGAGGGGGAGGGGAAGAGAGGGAGATAGAGAAAGAGGAAGAGAGGGAGAGAGAGGGAGAGAGAGAGACAGAGAGACAGAGAGAGAGAGAGCCACACTTAGAGGTGTAGCTTAGGAATACCCCAGCCCTGCCCTTGCCTCCTTGCTAAGCCACACAGTCACCACTCCCATTCCTGGGCAGTGACTTCCTTCCCCTTCCCCGAGGCGCAGGTGTTCTGGCTTGGTGCAGCAGTGTCTGTGTCCCCAGGTACTTCCTGTCATTTCTGACCTCAGTAAAATGACCTTTCCAACCATGGTTTACCTGTCAGTTAATTCAGTGAAGTCCTCTTGTGCCTCCCAGTGGGAAGCTGTTCCTTTCTCCGCCCGCCCACTCCGCTTTGTATTTTGTTACCAGTGAGATTCACGTCTCCCGTTAGGTCTGTAAGTTTGCCAAGGAAAGCATGATGGCGTCTTCCTTGCCTGCTGGAGTCTTGCAAGTAGTTGGCCTTCTCTGAACTCTATGGAATAGAGAACAGTGACCTTGTTCTGGGCAGATAGGCTTTAACATCTCAGGATTCCTTTGACCCTGCCCCCAACTCCCCGACTCATTTCCTTCCTCCAGCATGGGAGAGAAAATGTGTTCCTGGGCCAGCTGGTGGTGAACCCAGTGGAGTGCTCATGTTGAGTGCTGGATGTGCAAGGACCAGCTTCAAGCTCCCAGTCTCCACCTGCAGGGGGAACTTTCACAAGGGGTGAAGCAGGTCTGCAGGCGTCCCTTTGTTTCTCTTCTCTATCTCTGTCTCTCCCTCCCCTCTTAATATCTGGCTGTCTCTAGCAAATAAAGATAATAAATATTTTAAAAGGAGAGAGAGAGAGAGAAAGAGAGAGAGAGAGAGAGAGAGAGAGAGAGAGAAAAGGTATTCCTTCCACGTGTCAATATTTTTGCTCCACCTGAACAGACGATGGAAAACCCACAGCACAGTATGATTTAAAGAAGGGGAGGACTGGGGGATGGGCAGCGGTGTACTGGGTTAAGCGCACGTGGCACAAAACACAAAGGCCCACGCAAGGATCCCAGTTCGAGCCCCCGGCTCCCCACCTGCGGGGGAGTCGCTGCACAGGCGGTGAAGCAGGTCTGCAGGTGTCTGTCTTTCTCTCCCCCTCTCTGTCTTCCCCTCCTCTCTCAACTTCTCTCTGTCCTGTCCAACAACAAAAATGGAAAAATGGCCAACAGAGCAGTGGACTGGTAGTGCAGGCACCTAAGGCGAAAAAAGAAAAATGAAAAAGGGAATGAGAGTCAGTCTGCATCAGTCTGTAATTTAGATCTTACCCAAGCGCTGCTGAAGGCAGTAAGACTTGTGGGCATCTGAAGAGTGTCTGACCGAGTCTGTGCTGTGAGCTATGTTCTCCTTTAGGAGAACATCACGGTAGAGTCCCACGTGAGCTAAGGGGCTGCTTCAGGCCTGCTTTTCATCACGTTCATGGAGGGGATGAGACAGAAACCATGGTACCAACTACTCAGACTTCAAAAGGGAGGCTGGCAGGAGTTGAAACAGTGCTTGGCGTCCCCCACCCCCAATCTGTCTCTAAAACCAAGGGAGAATGACGTTGGCAAGGGAGTAGCGAGGGGTGTGACTGGGGCGTCAGGCTGCAGAGGGACAAAGTCAGCCTGTCTCTGGTCATGAGATCTGACTCTGGGGCTGGCGGGAAGACACTTCTGAAGTTCCTCTGCCTTGCTGTGCTGACTCTGGCTTGCTTGGCAAGATCAATTCTGTAACCCCTGGGAAGCAAAGCGGCCCAGAGGTGTGTGTGTGTGTGTGTGTGTGTGTGTGTGTGTGTGTGTGTGTGTGTGTGTGTCTAGTCTTTGCTTTGTAAGGATGCATGTGTCTGCTGAGATGGGTGAGATGGGTGGCCTTAGAGAAGGCAAGAGATTGATTGAACCCTTCAGCTATTGACTTCTCAGTCAATCAATCTATCCATCCATCTATCCACTCATCCCTTTCTCTCTCTTGACCTATCTCTCAGTAGACTGCCTTGCAATGGCAATTAAAAGTGAACTCAGGGAACAATGTGCTGAATTACCAAAGGAATACTATCTTGAATATTTACTTGTGCCAAAAGTTACTTTGAAGTACATCAAATATGAGATTTAGGGCAGCTGGTGAAAGGAGCTGGCCGCAGGATGCTTGAGGTAAAGCAAAGCTTAGTTCTGTGGTGCCGGCAGAGCCTGTGTGGTGATCACAGCCATGCTGGTTTCTAAGCTCTTTCCCATTTCTGCACTGCGGCACTGTGTGCTACAATGGGGCATGAATCGAGGATGTGAAGAGTGGCCACCACGGCTTGGAATGGGGACCCCCTGCGTCTTGCCCTGGACCCACACACTGGAGACTCTGACGTCTGTCCTGCCCTCACATCTCACGGACTCTGCCCGCTCCACGCCTCCTTCTCTCCAGAGAACGGGCCATCAGGAGGAGGATGAGGAGGTCTGGGTGGAAGCAAGATGAGGCGTATTTCCTCCCTGATTCCCCCGGCTTCACCGGCAGCACCGGTGTCTCTGCAGCCGCGGCCCCTGACCCTTCCTGGCTTCCCACTCCGACCGCCGTGCCAGTGCCGTGTCTCCCCCAGCTCTCTCTGCCCTGGGAGCAGCGGCCGACTCGGTAGTGCTGGCCTCTCAATACGTCAGTGTCTTTACTTCTTCCTTGAAGTTGCCCTACTCTGCAAGCGGCCTTTTAATTAAAAACTTTAAGTCATTATTTTTTCTTTCAGTAGGGATTCTAATTAACATCTTGGGTGCGGCTGCCTTGTGACATAGTCTGCACCCCACCTGGTTTTCTCCAGGTGTCACCACAAGGCTCGGATTTGTGTGATGCTAGAATTCAGAGCTCCCTGGGCATCAGGACTCTTCCCAGAGGAGGACACTGGCCGCAGAGGCAGGAGGCCTTTTCAGGACCGCTTGTCTTCTGGGCTCCTGCGGGCGGCTTCTCGGACAGGGGCACCTGAGAGGGCTCAGCCCGTGCTGGTGTGGTGTGGAGACAGCATTGCAGGGACACCCGAGAGAGGAGTCCCATCTGAAATGAAGCAAGCTCCTTCTCCGTCTGTTGAGAAATGACCATGCACCACAGCTGGCCTTTGAGAACTGCGGCCGCTCAGGCCAGGCTAGGGACGCACGTGGCTCAGGCGGACATCTGTTCTGTTTGTGGCTGGGTTTTGAGCTCTTGCTACTGTTTAGACTCCTCCATTCAGGCTTCTTGGCTACAGGTATTTTGTCTTGATGCTCTTCTGATGAGCAGGATGGAAAATGCTTTTTACTCGACGTGCCACCACTCACTGCCTTCGTCTAGTTTCTCCAGCTACAGAACTTAAGGTAGAGGTTGGCTTGTGAACACTGGTGAGAAGGCGGCCACCAAGCTTCCAAGTCACACTTTGGGCGACGAGAGCTGAGACTCATGGGAGAAACTCTGAAAGACTGGTAGAGAACACAGAGCTCACAGCGTCTGTACCTGAGGCGTGAGGGAGTTGGGCCATCCTGTCACTGGGTGAGGGTGGCTGGGAGAGTCTTAACCCCAACACGTCCTGTCCTGCCTGCCGGGGCTTGTGGGCAGAGCTAGTTGCCGTGTTTTCCAGGGAAACACTCAGGCAAGAAGCTGCAGAAATCAGCATCTGGATGTGGGCTGGTCAGTCCTGGTGCAGCCGGAGGGTTTATGGCAGGGCCTGACACTTCTCCGATGCTAATAATCACTTGACTTTATTAGCAATTCAGGGTTGAATGCCATTCACCATTTTCATAGACAGTGTCCTCAAAGGGCCTTTATATACTGTGGAAAGAAGGCAAAAGTCAGGGGCTGGGCGGTGACACACTTGGTGGAGCGCACACATTACAGGGCACAAGGACCCAGGTTCGAGCCCCTAGTCCCCACCTGCAGGGGGAAAGCTTCACGAGTGGTGAGGCAGGGCTGCAGGTGTCTCTTTCTCTGTCTCTCTCTCTCCTCTTTCCCTCTCAATTTTTCTGCATTATCCAATAATAAATAAAGAATCAAAAAAAAAACTTCTAAAATTAAAAAAAAAAGAAGGCAAAAGTCTTTATCCAAGCACATTCGGAACAACCTCCAAGTCATTAATCCCAGTTTTTAGTTCCAACCTGCACTGAAATTTTCAGGAGAGAGAAACAAATGTTGTAGCTAAAAATGTAGCCTTTGCATGAACCAGCATTCTGGTTGAAGTCGTTTAGGTTTGACTTAGAAGAACCCCAGCCCCAAAGGGTCACCCCAAAGGGCTTCTCTGTGCCGACTGAGAAAATCACTAGAAATAGCAGTCAGATCTGCTCAGGATCGTGTTCTGTCTAGAATCTGCTGATCTCGGCTATTGATTAGCAACACTGTGGGAAAGATCAGGGTTGGGCGCACCCGGCTAAGCACACGCAGTACTAAGCACCAGGACCCGCACCAGAAGCTCCCACCTGCAGGGAGGACACTTCACGAGTGCTGAAGCAGGGCTGCAGGTGTCTCTCTGTCTCTCTCCTTGTCTGTCTCCCCCTCCTCTTAATTTCTCTCGGTCCTGTCCATAAATGGAAAAAATGACCTCCAGGAGCAGTGGATTCGTAGTGCGGGCACTGAGCCCCAGTGATAACCCTGGAGGGGAAGAAACATAAGTACTAAAAAAAGAAAAGAGAGAGAAAGATCACATTGACATGTGGGAGGAGTGTGGGGGGTGCTTAAAAATCCTTTGGGTGCCGGGCGGTAGCACAGTGGGTTAAGCGCACGTGGCGCCAGACAGAAGAACTGGCCTAAGGATCCCGGTTCGAGCCCCTGGCTCCCCACCTGCAGGGGAGTTGCTTCCCAGGCGGTGAAGCAGGTCTGCAGGTGTCTGTCTTTCTCTCCCCCTCTCTGTCTTTCTTCCTCTCTCCACTTCTCTCTGTCCTACCCAGCAACAATAATAGCAATGGCAACAATAAAACAACAAGGGCAACAAAATGGCAAAATGGCCCCCAGGAGCCGTGGATTCACGGTGTAAGCACCCAACCCCAGTGGTCACCCTAAAAAAAAAAAAAAAAAGACTTTTCCCCACCTGCAGGGAGAAGCTTCACAGGTGATGAAGCAGGGCTACAGGTCTCTCTCTCTGTCTCCCCCTACCTCTCAATTTCTGACTGTCTCTATCCAATAAATAAATAAAGATAATATAAACATTCTGTAGGTGGTACTAGAACCGGGCAGACAGATGGAGCTGAATCTCCACATGTTGGAATTGCACAGCTGAAACTCAGAGTATAAATCAGATCGATGAGTGATGAGGGCATGCACTGTGATGACGCACACACACACACACACACACACACACACACCCTAGTAGCTAACAGTTACGTAGTGCAGCCATGACAACACTCTCTCCTAGGTTGGTATCTGAGAATCCTGGAAGTCTGGTGTCAGAAGGGAACTTATGTCTAAGTCTGAGAGCCTCTGTGGTCTAGTGAAGGTAAGTGACTTGTCCAAAGTCGTGTATCTGGTGACAGAATCAACACTCGAAACCTGGCCCAGAGCAGAGCTCTGCTCCGACAATGTGTGTAGTGAGAGAGACTCACCCAGACAACTTCCAGCAAATTCTCACTGAATGGGATCATAGGTTCCTGGAAATTATACCTTTGTAAGGAAATCACGGCCTTGAGTAGTGTATTGATCAATGTCAATTAGGTTATTGTTTTTCTCACTGATATTGTGAAAGATATTTTAAGAAGTGACTCAGTTTCAAGACCCACTGTGTTCATCTGTCTCTTCTCTCCATCAAACTTTGGCCTAAGCTTGTGCCTTTCAAGGCAGACACTCTTAGCCTGGACTCGCAGGTGGTACCATGTCTGGAAGTTGCTTGACCTGTGAAAATGTTCATCTTATTCTCTGGTCACAAGCCAAGTGACCGGCTTTAGTCCTGACTCAGATTAAGATGCAACATCTTCTCTACTACAAAGACCCTCAGGTAGGGAGACAGAGGTATCTGGACAGGGAAAGGAACTCTGTGCTACAGGATTGAAATTCCCACCTGGAATTAATTCCATAGAACCCTCCTGAGTGACTCCTTCCAGGAGGTGACCTTGAAGCGGAAGCTGAGAGGAGAGTGGTGTCACAAGACATGTCCTGTCCGTGAATGAGTTAATCACTTGGCTGGCCTCTCCATGTAGGGATAACCTTGAGAAATTAATCTACGGTGGCAAACTTCCAGAACAGTTTTGAAAAACATAGGGACAGCTGTACCTTGTATCACATCGATCTGCCGGAGTCTCAGGCAGTAAACCCTTCCTGTCAGAGGACAGATATGGAGATTTCTTTTTGAATCTGTGTCACAAGGATTCTGCCATGCTGCAGCGAAGAGAGAGTTGAACATACGTAAACAGGCGTATGTGAGTGTCTAATGAAAGCTTTGTTCTTAATGCAGACTGAGGGCCCAGCTTCGCCGGAGCCCTGTTCTGCTCTGCGTCTTCAGATAGTCAAAACCAGCATGGATCTGCTTTCTTATTTGCTGCCTCTATTCATTTTTTTTTATCTTTATTTGTTTATTGGATAGAAACAGCCAGAAATTGAGAGGGAAGGGACTGATAGAGAGACAGAGACAGAGAAATATTTTTAGTGCAATTTTTGTAGTCACCCAGGCCCTCAAAGCAAACCTTAGTAATCATTGTGGACTTCTGGCTTAGAGCGAGATCCTGCCAGGGCATGGGATGCCTTTTGCTGTTGATCCAGTCTACTTGTTTGTTGTAATGTTTTGTTTTGTTAATGCAAGAGACATGCAGAGAGAAAAATGGATGGTTGGATGGATGGATGGATGGATGGATGGATGGACAAATGGACAGATAGATTATAGACAGACAAAAATATAATCAACCAGAGCACTACTCAGTTCTGGCTGATGGTGGTGCTGAGATTGAACCAGACACTTTGGAACCTTAGGTGTGAACGTCTTTTGCAGAACCACTGTGCTGTGTCCTGAGCCCTGATCCATGCTCTTAGTGGGGCCTCCTTAGCTGTTAGAAATTTAAGATGAGAGTGAGGGATTGTGGATTTTAGTGCCAGCACCAGCAACAACCATAGAGGCAAAAGAGAGAGGGAGAGAGAAAGGATATCCCAGTCGTAGCTTTCACAGTTACGACTTTTATCAAGTTTATTTTTCTGAATCCCACATTTTTTTATGTATAAAATGGGGATAAAACATTTAACTTTTGGGGTTTTTCAGTGAGGTGGAGAAGCTGAGACCAGGGACTGCTCCGCCACTCTATGGTATCCAACACGCACGGCCCGAGCTCTGCCTGGGTCTCGGCCGCTCTCTGGACCCCAGCCGTCTGGTGTGGGCTTCCTGCTCAAGTCCTGCCCCTCCAGGCGCCTGTCACAGAGCCTGGCCACAGTTAAGGCATCCTTTCACGGGGTCTCAGGAAAGGCAGAGTTGCCGCTGTGTCTCTCCACTCAGATTCCTGGTCTCTGAACCCTATGACACATCTTCCAGAGGGATTTCTACTCAGTGACCCAGAGAGGCCTCCCCCAGGCAGTCTGAAGGAAACGGGTCAGCTCTCTGAGTTGAGATACCCACACGAGGCTCCTTCAAGCACTGGTGGCGGCCGGGACAGACGAGGGAGCCTTCAGCTAGTCACTCATCCAGATCCCAGGGCTCATTCAGTACTTGTTTACGTAGCGTGTGCTGTATGCCAGGTATTACGCTGACTTCTGGGAATAAAGTGAGTGAGAAATACAATGATTTCTCTGAAACTCATTAATGCTTTGCAAAATTCCAGAGACCTAATCATTCTTGTTAGAAACAGAATCTACTTAGTTTGTAATTTAGCACTATTAGATTTAAATCATCTGATTACAGATCACAGAACTAATTATAAAGATGAAAGGTACATTCTGAACCCTTTTTCGTATTTCTTAATATAGATCTTTATTTGTCCACTTCTATGTAATTGAACATCCTGTGTACACATTAGTCGTCTGCAGATTTTTTAATTTTTAAAAAATATTTATTTATTTATTCCTTTTTGTTTCCCTTGTTGTTTTTATTGTTGTCATCATTGTTGGATAGGACAGAGAGAAATGGAGAGAGGAGGGGAAGACAGAGAGGGGGAGAGAAAGATAGACACCTGCAGATGACGCCTGTGAAGCGACTCCCCTGCAGGTGGGGAGCTGGGGGCTCGAACTGGGACCCTTATGCCAGTCCTTGTGCTTTGAGCCACGTGTGCCTAACCCACTGTGCTACCGCCCGACTCCCTAACACGGGTTGTTTCTGAGGCTCAGTTCTAAACAAGGATGCCACACTTCAAGGGTTTCTCTCTTAATTATTTACTTTGTAGAGATGGTAGATAAACAGAGAGAGTGAGAGAGAAAGAGAGCTATCTGCAGCACTGCGCTACCTCTCAGGAAACACCCCAGTCTGTGAGGGGAGTCGCTTCACAGGTGGTGAAGCAGGTCTGCAGGTGTCTGTCTTTCTCTCCCCGTCTCTGTCTTCCCCTCTTCTCCCCATTTCTCTCTGTCCTGTCCAACAATGACAACATCAAGAACAACAATAATAACTACAACAATAAAACAACAAGGACAACAAAAGGGAATAAATAATAAATATATATAAAAAGAAACAACCTGGGTTGTCAAAGGAATAAACAAAACAAAATGAAAACAAAAAGAGCTTGTCATAGCAGAGTCTGACTGTGGAAGTCCACACGGTCACGTCTGAGAATGAGTTTTGGATTCTTATAACTTTGCTCTGCAGGTTGAGAAAATACAGGCTCACAAACAAAGATGATTTATGAATGGAATAAAATAAAACAAGTGAGTGACTTTTTGACTTCACTGACTGGCCTGTCGTTCCCCGATGGCAGAGTAGACTGTGCTCTGCTTCACGTCTCCGTTTCCGTGGCTCAGCCAGAAAGTCCACAAAAGGCAAACAGCTGCTTGGCTGTGTCCACTTCCACGTGTGTTCACATTCCAGATTATGAAGTCCGCTTGACTCGCAAACCATTCATGTCTCCCCATTCTCTGCTCTAGTCTCATTAGTCCCATACGAAAATCACACAGAGGCCAGATTAGAAGCTCACCCAGTAGAGTTCATGCTTGACCTTCCCTGGAGACGGGCTTGAGTCCCGGCCCTCTCCTTCTCTTCTAAAAAGGAAAGAAAACTAATAGGTTCAGGCGGTGGTGCACCTGGTTAAGCACACATTACAGTGCACAAGGACCAGGGTTCAAACCCCTGGTCCCCACCTGCAGGGGAAAGCTTCACGTGCTGCAGCTGTCTCTGTCCCTCTCTGTCTCCTCCTTCCCTCTTAATTCCTCTCTGTCTCTACCCGAGAATAAGTCAATAATAATAATAATAACAAGTTTGCTGGGAGTCGTGGGCTCTAGAGAAGCTAAACTCCAGGAAAACCCTGGTGATAAAACAGCCACAGGGCTTCTGAATCTGCCTCCCCTAAGCTGTGTCCATCTGGGTGACTGGAACACACGCTGAGAGCAGACACCAGTTCTCCGGAGGCCAGCACATCCACACACATCCACACACGGCTTGTGAGGGAGAACTTTCCGGCGGAGTCGGACCTGCACCTGGAGGAGAGGAGCTGGTGGCCACAGGTCACTCCAGCTTTGTCGCCGTCAAAGCTGGTGCGGTCATTAACCTTGAACAGTGGTGAGAAATACGTCCTTCCTGCCTCTGCCTCTCTGCCTCCCACTCAGGGGACTCACAGCCGACAGAAGGAGAGAAAAGCAGCCCCACTGGGAAACGCCTGTTCTGCTTTGTTTGCTTTTCAGTTGTAGTGTTAGTTAGTTAGTTGCTGAATTTCTAACTCCATGTGTTTCCCACTTCCATTCAGAAGAGTTTTGACTTACTGTTGACTTAGGACTTCTGGCTTCATCAGGCTTTTTTGCTTTTAGCTATGTGATTCTTTCTTGTAAGTATTTTCCAGTGGTATTTTTCCTGAAGAAGATATTCCGTTCTACCTCGAGTCTCGGCTGCCTCATGGCTGTACTTGTTTGTGGTGAGGTAGGCAGACTTGGACTTTGGTCCTAGTGTCTTTACCTGTCTCAGCTGTGCACTTCAATATCAATCAATCAATCAATCAGTCAATCAATCTACCTACCGCCTCTCCATTTATCGAGGAGGAGAGGAGGGCCACGGCACCAAAGGTTTCTTGAATACACAGGGGTCCGGGGTAGAACCTGGCTCACCAGAGAGAGAGAAGAGATAAAAAGACTGGACCCTCAGAAGTACTGATAGGTGTAGGGTGTAGGGGTGACTTAGAGAGGAAGACAAGGCAGGACCATAGAGGGGAGGCAACTACGTGTAAGTGTGAACAGCTACAGAGATAGTGGTCAACCCCTGTCTGTGAGCTGGGGAGACCCGCCGCAGTTTCCAGTGGAGGGAATGGGGACGCAGAGCTCTGTGGTGGGAACAGTGTGGAGTTACACCCGTTCTCTCACAATTTTGTCAATCAATATAAAATCACTAATAAACTCAGAAGAAGAAGAACCTGGGTCACTACCCACGTGAGCTATTTCACTGTCCCACAGCTGTGTGATCTTAGACAAGATCTTCCTTTTTTAAATATTTTACTTAAAAAATTTTTAGACAGACAGAAATTGAGAGGGAAAGGGGACAGAGGAAGGGAGGAAAGGAGGGAGAGAGGACGAGAAAGAGAGAGAGACAGAGAGAAAGAGAAGGGGGACCTGCAGCACTGCTTCACTACTTGTGAAACTTCCCTCCTTGCAGGTGAGGCTTGAACCTGAGTCCTTGCACATTGTAACCTTTGTACTCTATAGATGAGATCTAAGCATCTCTCAACTTCTAGTTCTTTGTTTTCAGTTAAGTAAAGGTAATAATACTTATAATAAGGAGTGACTCCACTCATGTTTCTTGTCAGGTTTTTTTTTTTTTGTTTTGTTTTAATTTATTTATAAAATAAAAACATCAACAAGTCCATAGGACAAAAGAGGAACAGTCCCACACAGTTTCCACCACCAGAGCTCCCTGTCCCCTTGCCTCCATTCAAACCTTCCCTATTCTTTATCCCTCTGGGAGTCTGGACCTAGGATCATTATGGGAGCAGCAGGGGAGAGGGCTGGCTTCTGTGATGGCTTCCTGCTGGACTGTGGGACTGTGGTGTGTGTGTGTGTGTGTGTGTGTGTGTGTGTGTGTGTGTGTGTGTGTTTGAATGGTGATGCCATGGTGGTACTGGCCTGGTATGGAAGCCTGGATGTCAAGTATTTCTCTTTACAGGTCTTCTTTTGTTCTTGAAAGACTCTAATTATTAGCAGTCAGCCAACCACACACAGAGCGTTCCATCTTCCTTAGCAGCTGGTCTCGGCCATTCCCCGTGTCTTCACTTCAGCTCCTCAACATACAGACGCTTGAATTCGAGCTTTTTGTGAGGTTCTTTCCCTCTATAGCACGTGCTATCAGAATGACACAGGGACTCGGCACTCCTGCTGAGAGCCCTTATTATTCTGTTGTTGTCATTCATAAAGCAGTCATAACTGCGTGGGCTTGGACGTCTACACACGTGACTCTCATTTAAGGAGCCCTTGGTAGGAAAAGCCTGTTCCTCTTTGACCACCGACTTCACTTCCTGTGGGGTTGACAGTGGCTGAGAGGCGTGCGTGGGACCTGAGGCCTCTTCAGCAGAGGCAGATTCAGAAGGCTCCCTGTGCAGAGCCCTCACTCGGCCTGTGCAGGGGCTCCGGTTTGAGACTGTGACACTCATGTCACCAATGGTAAGACAGTGCTGGGGTGTCTCTCGTCTCTCCGCCTCTCACCTTCTATTTCATTTTATTTTAAAATATTTTTATTTATTTTATTATTGGATAGAGACAGTCAGAAGTTGAGAGGAAAGGGAGAGATAGAGATAAGTGGCCATAGGATAGGAGGGGTACAACTCCACACAGTTCCCACCACCAGATCTCCGTATCCCATCCCCTCCCCTGACAGCTTTCCTATTCTCTATCTGGGAGCATGGACCAAGGGTCACTGTGGGATGCAGAAGGTGGAAGGTCTGGCTTCTGTAATTGCTTCCCCGCTGAACATGGGTGTTGACAGGTGGATCCATACTCCCAGCCTGTCTCTCTCTTTCCCTAGTGGGGCAGGGTTCTGGGGAAGCGGGGCTCCAGGACACATGGTGGGGTTGTCTGTCCAGGGAAGTCTGGTCGGCATCCTGCTGGCATCTGGAACCTGGTGGCTGAAAAAGAGTTAAGATATAAAGCAGAACAAATTGTTGAGTAATCATGAACCTAAAGGCTGGAATATTGCAGATGAAGATTGAGGTCTCCATTTTGGAAAAAGCTAGTGGGTCTATTTTAGGAATATTACAAGAGGCCATGACTTTACTTGTTTTTGCCTAAGCCTAACATATATAACATGCAGGTAGATCCAGGTTATTGTCTGGGGAGATGGTGTCATAGTTGGAAAAGGGACCAGAAAGCTGGATGAGGGAAGAGAGTAGCTCCCAAATATGGGGAAAATATCTAAATATTGTTGACTATAAACCCCTTCAATCTGATCCGGGCCCAAAGTCAGCACAGGAGCCTGTGTGAGCTCTGCATCCCTGCAGGTCTGAGCTCACATTCTGTGGTCACAGCCAGGAACATTCCAGGCTGCACTAATTTCAGGACCCATCTTCCTCGGGTGGTAGATAGAGTGTGTTATCCAACCTCCCTTCAGAGGATGGAACATTCCTACCATTATTGATCCACATTGTGGACAAGGTCCTATAGGGGCCCACAAAGGGGTCCTTTATGTTGTTCCTGATGGAGGTGACCAGTGACAATGGAGAGAGGGATCTGTTAGAGGTCTAGGCCCGTCATGTCTGTGTGGAGACCCAGGATCCCTGTCTTGGGATCAGCAGATGCAGTATCAGTTGGTCTGAATTGAGAGAAGCATGAGGGAAAGTGAGCCCCACCCTAGAGGTTCCAGGACTGGGGGAAATTTGGGCTCTATAGAGGAAGCCAGAGGCTCCTGCTGTCTAAGGGTTTAAGAAGGCAACCGATAGTTATTGCTATAATCAAATTATCTGCTAGCTGGGTTAATTTTGAAAATCCCATTGTTAGGGTTTGCTGTATCATACAGGACCTCACCATAATTTATGTCCTGAAAGGAGATTTCCTGATTAGTTATTATCCTCCCCTCTTTTCTCTGTCTCTTTGGGACAACTGGGTCTCTCACTTGAGTGATCCCACAGCTCCCAGGCTGACTTTTATTATTATTATTTGTTTTATAAAGAGGGATAGAGATAGAGACAGGGGAAAATGGAGAGTCAGCACAGCACACTTTCATTATTATTTTTAATTACGTTTATTAATGATCTAGTAATGATGAACAAGATTGTAACATCACCCTTCTCCATTTCGGGCTATCTTTATTCAATAAATAAAGATAAAAAAAACCCAAAAAACAAGTCGGCTCATGTTAAGTGAGTTCAGTTAGAAGGAAATTCTGGAAGCCCACACCTCAGAGAGCAGCAGGAAGAAGTGAAGCTGGGTCTGCTGGCTGTGTTGGAGCCAAGCCCATGGCCGGGAGCAGGGCCCGGGGGAGAGGTGGCCTGAGGGTCTAGTTCAGGGTAGCCACGAGGGACCACAGCTGGCTGTGGGGTGGAGTGCAGGCCCCTGCCGTGGGAAGAAAGAGACTGTGCTCACGTCAGCCACCGTTCAAGCATTCCTTGTCTCCTCAGCAAGACGACTTAGCACATGATGGGGTGGAGACCCAGCATTGCAGCTGCAGCAGCAGCAAAGTGTTTCAGCAGGAATTGCTTTGGGATGACAGATTCAAGGATCCCTTCACAAGGGCTGTGGGGAAAGGCAAGGGGGCGAGGAAGTTGTCAAGAGTTTTCTCCTGAACAACTAGAAGGAGAAACTTAATGTCAGTCCCGACGCGGAGACCGGTGAGGCGGTTTTCATGGTGTCCCCAACATTAGAGCTCTGTCTGGGGTGATGCACCTTTGACATGCTCCTTACACACCCAGGTGTGAGGACCACAGTTGCATGTATGAGCCTGAAGTTCAGAGGAGAGGTTGTGAGCAATGTGATGGTATTTAGGGCCAAATATGGAGGAATCAGCAAGGGAGGGAGTGTGGTCCCGAGCTAAGGCAGACGCGGCCTAGATTCTGAGACGGGAGAGGCAAAGTCAAGACACAGGAACATGGGTGTAAGGAGGAGGATGGCCAACCAGCAGCACTCTGCTGACACGTCAAGGAAGAGAGGTCAGGAAAGATCTGGGGGCGCACCTAGTCGAGCGCACATGTTACAGTGCGCAAGGCCCCGGGTTCAAGCCCCCGACCCCCACCTGCAAGGGGAAAGCTTCACAAGGGCTGAAGCAGGGCTGTGGGTGTCTCTCTGTCTCGCTCCCTCTCTATCTCTTCCTTCCTCTTGATGCTGATTGTCTCTATTGAATAAACAAAGATGAAAAAAATTTTATAAAAAACAAAACAAAACAAGGGAAGAACTGGACATTAGACTCAGAAGAGGAAAAGGACCCTGCTAGTTTAAAGAAGAGAATTTAGGTGACACTGTAAGTGCAAAAGCCTGACTGAGGTGGATTTAAAGAGAAATGGAAGAAGAATGAGAGCCCAAGTGTAGACCTGGCTGTGTGTGTGCGTGGGGCTGGGGGTATCGTCTCTCAAGGGAGCATTGAATGGAAATGGGTGGCGATGGCCTGGAGATTCAGAGTCAGGGGGAATGTTTTTTCTCCACTCAGGTCCTGGAGGTGGGGGCCGAGGGCTCAAACCTGGGTCCTTGTGCATTGTGACATGCACACTCAACCAGGTGCACCACCGTCCAGCCCTGGTTTCTTTTTCTGAGGTGGGAGAAGCACCAGGGGGTTTAAGTGGTCTGTGTCACAGCTTCTCTAAGTAGCAGCCTGTCTCTAAGAAGCTCAAGTCCACCCCAAACCCCAACACAGCGCTGCTGCTGGTGTTGGGAGAAACTGGATGTGAGGTAGGGTGTGTCTCTCCAAATGGCCTGGGCAGGAACAGATGTGTGAAGGTGGTGCTTGTTGAGCTCTGGAAGTGCGGAGAACGGTTCCAGCCATGTCCACATTAACTTGAGGTCTTATGCTGGGCACATGTCCCGTGCCCGGTGTGTAGTTGGCATCGATACCCTCCTGTCCTCACAGCCTTCCAAATCCAGCTTCATTCCATGGCAGAGAGAGAACAGTGTCAACCAGACCTCAAACTGTGAAGCAGGTGGGAGATCTCAAACTAGGATGTCTCAAGGTTAGTAGCAGTAGGCCCAGTGGAGACTTGGTGCTCTGACCAGTTCCACAGGTAGGTCTCCGCTTGGTTTACTAAAGTATAAGATACTGGGGTATGTTGCCACCTCCCAGATACCAAGTTGCAGGTGCTGCCATGACACCATCCTGACCTCCCTGGGCAGACGGCCTCACCCATGTGTCCTGGCGCCTCCCCTCCCCAGAGCCCTGCCCCACTAGGGACAGACAGACACAGGCTGGGGGTGTGGGTCCACCTGCCAACACCCATGTCCAGCGGAGAAGCAACGACAGAAGCCAGAACTCCCACCTTCTGCTCCCCGTAAAGAACTTGGGTCCAGACTCCCAGAGGGATAAAGACCAGGGAAGCTTCCAGTGGAGGGGATGGGACAGGGACTCTGGTGCTGGGAACTGGGTGGAATTGTACCCCTGTTACCTTACAATATTTCTGATAATTATTAAATCACTAATAAATAAAAAGATTCCAGGGGTATAATTTTATACTCATAAGTGTGTCTGGGTAACTCACTTCACACACCACCAACATTCTGTCCCCACCCTGGTAAACACCAGAGTCCTCAGGAAAGAAAGTTTGAAAGAAACACAACAAAAAAAATCATTGACTCAGACCTCTCTCTCTCTCTCTCTCTCGAGAGAGAAGGTATTGCAGCCATGAAGTGTGAGCACAAGAGGCAATAATAACATAGGGAATAATAACCAGGGGGCAAAGAGCTCTGGGATTTTAATTTGATGTCAGATTTTTAAGATTCACTTTAAGAATTAACAAGAAAGGTGGAGAAAGCTGTTGGGGTGTCAGACACAGAGTCGGCAAAGAGGAAGGAGAAGCAAGAAAACCGATGCTCAGAAGAGAACATCAGTTGTGCGGCTAATGGACATTCCACCACGGAATAGCGGAGAGAGAAAAAAGGACAAGAAACACAAAACTAGAGGATATATTTATTACTAGTGACATCATGGACACACTTCCAGAAATGGGTACTGTGTCTCTATAGATCAGAAAGGCTCACGCTCAGAGGCTGAAAACAGACCCACATGGAGATTGAGAGAAAACATAAAATTCCAGAGAGTAAAAATGAAAACAGGAAAAGTCGAATCGGCCTTGGGTTTCTCTAAAAGGAGACTTGGAAGAAACAATTACTGAAAACTTAGGAAAGACATTTATTTTAAATCTGCAACTCCAGCCCATCTATCAGTCATAGACGAGGCCAGGAGAACCGGGGTACGTTTATTTCCCCAGACATTTTCTCACAACTCTACCAAGACAGGGGAGGGAACTTAGAGCCAAGACGGACAGCAGAGGAGATCAACTAGGGAGCGACACAAGGAGTCCCAGGATGGTGCTGGTCAGGATGATAATTAGTCCGTAAGCAGAGAGAGTGTGAGCAGCCTAAACTGGGTTCGTTGTCTAGGCTTTGGATGATACGTAAGCAAAATAAACTTGGGAGAAATACCTGAGAGGTCTTCCTGTGTTGAGAGTAGATTTTAGAAAAATGAGAAACTGTAATAGCCAAAAGAAACCAGTAGTGGTAAACATTCTTTCTTTCTTCAGTTAAGAGGTCCATATTCGAGGTATGAAAACACTGGGGTGGATCATCATGTGAGACCCACACACCTACCCTTTCTTTTTTTTCTTCCTTTAAAATATTTTTTATTATTTATTGACTTATTCCCTTTTGTTGCCCTTGTTGTTTTATTGTTATAGTTATTATTGTTGTCATTGTTGGATAGAATAGAGAGAAATGGAGAGAGGAGGGGAAGACAGAGAGGGGGAGAGAAAGACAGACACCTGCAGACCTGCTTCACCACCTGTGAAGCGACTCCCCTGCAGGTGGGGAGCCGGGGGCTCGAACCGGGATCCTGACGCCGGTCCTTGTGCTTTGTGCCATGTGCGTTAACCTGCCGCGCTACCGCCTGGCACCTCACCCTTTCTTTCATAGTGATTGCACCAGCCTCACAGAATAGTCCCTGCCTGAACGCTCATCAAGGCAGTGAGAACTATCCTGATATCTGCATGACAGCCTCCCAGCACATCAGAAATGACATGGAGAACTGTTACCATCACCTGGGATCCCGGGCTCACTGGGGATTATGGGATTCCAAGGCTATCAGGACAAAAAAAAAAAAAAAAAAAAGGCAGAGTTTACTCACCAAACACTGCTCATGACAATCATTAGCACTGCCAAGTAGGGTCGTCAGAAGGGTCTGACTAGCAGCCTCTTTGGTGTTGAGAAGTTCATCTTGGTATCTCTAGGAGAGAGACTTGTCAGTAACCTAGTACATTTTAACTTGATCTGGGAAAGTCTGAGAGCCTAATCAAACTTATTTGAAAAGACAGCATCACTTAGAAGAGGCAAATCATTAGTCAACCCACATACCTAAATTCAGCATTTAGCAATAACTGTTGTAAGGCAGCAGACCCTCCAGAGACACACAGATGGAGGCTGGCTTAGCCAACATCTTGGATCCTGGTGGCCTCACTCCCAGCTGTGAAGGAAACTGCTGTCCATCTACAGTGGAAGCTCAGCACCTAATGCTCAGATTTATTTCCCTGAGTCGCAGTTCCTACTCTTATTGCCAGTCTACTGATATTACTAACCTTATTGATCTTGTATTTCAGTTTACCTTTTTTTGCCATCATGTAAGTCTAGCATGATTCGCTCTGTTTATATATGCACTGAAGTTACCTGGCTGAATATGACATATATATATTTTTAAATTTTATTAGTGATTTAATATTAATTTGCAAGACAACAAGGGTATAACCACTGGAGTTCTGAATCCCCGTCCCCTGCACTGGCAGCTGCTCCTAAGGTCACAGATACGGGCTGACTATTATTTCTACAACTATCTGTCTATATCTGTGTACATTGGTCCATTTGTTTTCCGTGGCTCCGTCTTCTCTTCCTTTCTAAGTCACACCGACACCTGTTACTACACCCAAATGTCCCTCCCTTTTCCCTCTTTTCTTTCTGGGTCCTGATGGAGTTGGAGTTCAGAGCCCTCTGGTCATCGTCCCCTGACATTTCTCCCCCTCTGGGAGCATGGACGCAGATTCTTTATGGGGAGCAGAAGGTGGGAGGTCTGGCTTCTGTCATTGCTTCTCCCTGGACATGGGCGTTGGCAGGTGGATCCACACCCCCAGCCTTTTTGTCTTTCCCTAGTGGGGCAGGGCTCCAGAGAGGTGAAACTTGGGGACACATGGGTGAGGTCTTCTGCCCAAGGAGGTCAGGATGGGATCGTGGTAGCATCCACAATTTGGTGGCTGAAACGTGGTAAGATAATATAGCATATTCCTTAGACTAGTGAAAAGATCACTTTGTGGTGACTTGTTACATTGGCATTACCCAGTGAAGCATGCCCCCTTCTGTGTGTTCACACAGGTCACTCCTCCCAGAGTCTGGTTGAGCCCTGGGATTTACTTTAACCCATAGAATGCAAAAGCCATTCTAGTGGGGCTGGGCCGTGCGATGACTTAAGCTCACATGTTTTAACGCACAAGGACCTGGGTTCAGCCCTTCAGTCCCACCTGCAGGGGGTAAGCTTCGCAAGCAGTGAAGCAGTGCTGCAGGTGTCTCTCTCTCCATCTCTCTCTCTCTCTTTACCCTTCTCTATGTCCCCTTCCTCCACTGTCTGTATCTAATAAATGAATACGTAAATTAAAAAACAAATCAGATATCATTTAAAAAAACATAGTAGTCAATTACAGGCCTCAGTTTTAAGAAGCCCCCCCCCCTTCATTTGGAGAAAGACGGCAGTGTGCAGACAGTCTAATGACTTCAAGAACACCAGGCAGTGAGGAAGCTCAAACTAGCTGCCGTCTGAGAGGGCCACACAGAGAACAGACTGGCCGCTCAGCTGACACCAAGAGCTTGAGCCAAGGTCGCAGGCAACAGCACCCTGCTGTCAGGCCGCAGTCTTGGTCTTGGCTGTGCCACTTCCAATCCCAGCCAGTCCAGCCCTGAAGACATTGCGTGGAGCTGAGACAAGATGGGTGTTCACCAAGAGCAGCCTAGACTGAGGCGTCCTTGGCCAACGATTGGATATTTTCTCCTGAACCGTGAAGTCAGGGACACTCTGTGACTCAGCAGAAACTACTGACAGCTATTCACCATTTGGGTCTCTGCTCTGGGCCCTGGGGCCAGCCCATGGGTCTGTGCTGGGCTCCATTTTTCCACACCGCCTTGAAAAATGGCTTTTAATAGCCCCTCTTGTTTCTGCTGTTTGCGGCAATTCCCTTGGCAACGCTTTTTCCCCTTTGCATTATTGTCCAAGTAAGGGAAGTTTCAAACTACTTCGACGCTCGAGGGCCCGTATGCCTGAGCATCTTGGACGTCAAGAGGGCAGGGTCTTCCCTCGTCTCTGCCTGCCCCGGCCTCACTGTCCACTCTGGTCTGAGGATCTTACCTCCTCTGACCTTCACTTCCCCATCGAGGTGCCCCTGAGCTGCTCTGGTTCCCAGTTTGTCCTCAGATTCCCATCTCCAGTGTGTGGGAAGGAGCCGTTGCCCAGAAAAGAAATATTGGACGATGTCCCTTAGGAATAAACAGACGTTCTCAGTCATTTGCTTTGCAAGTGTTTCCCTTTGTGGCTCATGCTCACAACAGCTACATAAAGATACACAAAATACAGCCTTTACTGTTTAAAAATGGCAAGGCCAAAAAGTTCTTGCAAACATTTGAGGCTGGGTGGTGGCACACCTGGTCGAGTGCCCATGTCACAGTATGCAAGGACTCGGGTTCAAGCCTCCCCACCTGCAGGGGGATGCCTTCGAGTGGTGAAGCAGAGCTGCAGGTGTCTCTGTCTCTCTCCATCTCTATCTCCCCCTTTCTTCTTGATTTCTCACCGTCTCTATTCAATAAATAAATAAAGATAATTAAAAAACGCAAACATTTGGAAGCTGCCCGGCCTCAAGACCACCCCTTTTATTCTTTTCTCCTCAGCTCTGCAGGCCTGGCCCCAGCTGACCCCTGTCCCACCCTGACAGCTCACAGCTCTTCTCTCGGGGTTAAGCTATCACTCTGTACCCCCCCTCATGTGTTGAGAGCTGGCTTGTACCAGGAGGAAGGGAGCTTGACAACGTGGAGCAGGAGAAGGTTAGGTCAAAGTTTGTTTGTTTATTCTGATTGTTTTTTCATTTCTTTTTGATTGATTTAATAATGATGGACAAGAATGTAGGATAAGAGGGGTACAATTCCCCACAGCTCTCACCACCAGAGCTCCCTGTCCCATCCCCTCCACTGGAAGCTTCCCTGTTCTTTATCCCTCTGGGAGGATGGACCCAAATTCTTTATGGGGAGCAGAAGGTGGGAGTTCTGGCTTCTGTCATTGCTTCTCTGCTGGACCTGGGAGTTGGCAGGTGGACCCACACCCCCAGCCTGTGTCTGTCTGTCCCTAGTGGGGCAGGGCTCTGGGGAGGGGAGGCTCCAGGACACATGGGTGAGGGCGTCTGCCCAGGGAAGTCAGGATGGCATCATGGCAGCATCTGCAACTTGGTGGCTGAAAAGCATTAAGATGTAAGCAGGCCAAATTGTTAAGTAATCAGGAACCTAAATGTAAGAATATAGCAGATGAGATTTGAGGTGTTCATGTTGGAAGAAGCTAAGAAGTCCATTTTAGGTGTATTTCTAATCCAATTCCCAACTCTGACCCCACCTTCCTGGACAATACTTCCAGCCCACCTGCATGTCAGCTGTCGGGCTCAGGCAAATAAGTCCTGGCACCTTGAACTGCCTTTTCTTATCTTGCTGCGGTTTCATTGCTCTGAGTTGACTGTTTTTTAGATGTGTGAGAGAGAGAGAGCCAGAAGGAAAGAGAGAATGAGAGAGACCACAGCACTGACTATCCCATCAGTGCAAGAGGCACCTAACCGGTGAGTCTCTGGCCAGCCCCGCAGGGACTGTCACTGTTTCCCCTGAGCTTCTGGCCTGCAGAGCCCAGCACTAGACACAGCCACATCTCACATCTCACAGGCAGCGTGGCTTTGCTTGTGTGACAGTGTCTCAGAAGCATTTCCTGTGTGAGAAACTGTGTGTAAGCATCTTTGTAACAATGGCTCGTCCATCTGATGCGTTGCTACATCTGCTTTAAAATATTCCTGCCTGAATTAATACTGTGTTTAATATTTCAGTATCATCAATATATTGAGATGAATCTGGTTGCTTTTTGTTGTATCTGAGTTTATTTCTTGATGATAGATTACAGAAAATACAAATACCAAGACATACTATGTTTTATAGCTATGTTTCAGAGCCCTCATATATTTCCCAACTGCATTACATTGCAAAAGAATTAAATCAAGTAAAACCACCAGTCAGAACGTCTGAGTACACATTTTTTTATAGACCGTAGTGTTTTAAATGACTGGGTTCTCTGAATTGCGGTTTCCTGGACTTCCTCAGTTACTCGGATGCTTTCAATATTTCCCTGTGTGTGCTTTAAGCTATATCTTGTAGTAATTTGTCTTTTGAGCTTTTTTTGCCCCGTTTTCTCTGTAAAATACTTCTGTTGTATTTTATGAGTTCTTTATATATTAAAAAGATATCCATCTGTTTCGATCTATAAATACTTATACCCTGCTGTACATTCACTTCAGTTGTCTTTATATGCTGAGGGATGGTTGTGGGGTAGAATCACTGTCTTACGACCCCAAACATAAATGTCTAGTCTTCAGTGCACCCTGAGAGCTGATCGACAACCCTACCAGTGCATAGTGTGAGTCAGGGTTAGAAGTGGATTTTCTCTTCGAATTTGCTAACCAGGGGTCCCCGTGTCCTAGGACATTGAACGCCTCTATCATACCCCATTGATCCAAGACGCCTTCCTTGCCATAAATTAAGTGTTTATACTTTCTAGAGCTGTCTCTTTTGTTCTGTTGATCTGTCTGTCTGTTTCTCTGCCAATACCGTGGTGTTTTAAATATAGTTGCAGGGTATTTCAAGTCCCCTGTCTCAAGAGTCAGGCAGAGGCAGACCAGTTACGGGAGTGAGGACACGGGCCACATCATTAGTTTGGCTCTCCCCAGCCTTCTCTGGGCCGTGACTAGGTCTCGGCGTGGCTGGCATCTGTTGAAGAGCACGCACTGGGGTACAAACGCATCCCTCCAGGGTCTCTCAAGCCTTTGCTCACCTGGACGGGATCCAGGCCCACGCTGCCACTGTTTGCAGTCCTGCTTCTTGTGTGTATCACACGGATTCCTGGCCCGCCCTCCCTCCCTTTGCCTCCAACCTGGCAGGATGTCCGTCTGTAAGGCGACCTGGTACTCCGGTAGGGCCATGGGACTAGCTCTGGTGGACGGAGGCAAGTGGTCAGGACACGTGTCCCTCCTGCAAAAAAGCTGGAAGGGGTCACCAGGCAGAAGCCACTGCACTGTCTTGCGTCGCGCACGTAGGACAGTGCAGAGGGGAGCAGCCCGTGAAGTGAGTGGCTTTCTGGAGTCAGTGACAGACGAGCCTCAGCACTGCTGGAGGCAGCACCGCGCACGGCCCCACCCTGCTGTCCTAGGTCACGGAAGATGGGCACAGAGCTGCCCACTGACGGCTAGGAGCGTGGCCTCTTCCAGAGGGACACCGCCATGCGGGACACCTTTGTCCCCTCCCTCCTCTCTCTGAGAGGACTGACTGTGAGCGTCTGGGCTCTCACTCGCTGGGCGTGGACCTTCCTGCCTTGGGCTGCTGGTCCTCACTGACTCACTGTGTTCGCAGCAGCTCTGTGAGGTGGGGAGTGGGCGTAGTGGGGCTTCTTTACTGCCTGTGACAGGGTTTGCTGCATGGGACACTGGGCGTTTCTTTGCTGCATTATCTCAGTTACGCTTATCTTTTCTCCTCGTTGAGAAAATTGTTTTTGGCTTTTTAATCTTTATTTTATTTATTGGGTAGAAAAACCAGGAACCGAAAGGGAAGGAAGGCGGTGATACAGAAGGAGAGAGCTAGAGGTACTCCTGCATCTGCTTCACCACTTGCCAAGTTTTTCCCCGGCAGGTGGGGACCAGGGGCTTGAACCCAGGACCTTGCACATTAAAACATGTAGGCTCAGGAGTCTGGTGGTAGCTCAGCGGGTTAAGCGCAGGTGGCACAAAGTGCAAGGACCGGCATAAGGATCCACTTTCGAGCCCCCGGCTCCCCACCTGCAGGGGAGTCGCTTCACAGGCGGTGAAGCAGGTCTGCAGGTGTCTGTCTTTCTCTCCCCATCTCTGTCTTCCCCTCCTCTCTCCATTTCTCTCTGTCCTATCCTACAACAACGGCATCAGTAACAACAACAATAATAACCACCATAACAAAAAAAGATAACAAAGGCAACAAAATGGAAAAATAAATATAAAAAATTTTAAAAGCTAAAACATGTAGGCTCAACCAGGTGAGCCACCACTTGTCCCCCCATCAGAATTCTTTTTATTTTATTTTATTTTTTGGATACAGAGAGAAATCGAGAGGAGAAGGGGAGACAAAGAGAGGGAGAGAGACAGAGAGACACCTGCAGCCCTGCTTCACCACTTGTGAAGATTGTTCCCGTGCAGGTGGAAACCAGGGGCTTGAACCCGGGTCCTTGCACATGGCAATATGTGTGCTCAACCAGGTGCGCCACCGCCTGGCTCTTGTTTTGTGTCTTAAGGCCACATTTTTATTCCTCCCTTGAAGACATCACCTTGGAAGTGACTCTAGTGGGTGTCCCGTGGCTTTATACCCACAGCACTTGTCTAGTAATAATAGTCGGAGCTCGCCTTTAAAAGACATGGAAATTATTTACTTAGAGCCCCCTGATCAATTTCAGTTAGCCTGGCTACTTTTCACTGCATCCATGAATATAACTTGGTTCATTTTATGAAAATAAATAGCTGAAACAGCTAGCAATGTATTTCTGTCACAGATGATATTTTTGTTTGTCTTTTGAAATGTTTTTATGAATTGGATTACACAACTAATTGCATCAGAGATGAATTTCACTCTGAAAGTTAAACTACTTTATGAAATAAAATTACTGTGAGAAATTGACCTAATTATTCAGAAGTTTCTAATGAAAACACCTAATACAGTTTTGAAAGTCCTCCAGTGAAGAAAGCCCAGGGGTACAGCTCCCTCATGGCAAAGAAACTCATTTTTTTATTTATCTCTGAAAACATAAAGCTTTTAGCTTGCAAGAACACAGCTGTGAGATAGATTGTATATGCAGTACACTGTTTGAAAGTTACGGTGTTCAAAATTAGTTTGTTTTTTTTTTTTTTTACTATCAAGCAATGCACTTTTTTCTTTTTAAGATTTTTCTAGCAGTTTAATAATGATTAACAAGATTGTAAGACAACAGGGGTACAATTCTATACAGTTCTCACCACAAAGTTCTGTGCTCCACACCCTCCATTGAAAGCTTCCTTACTCTTTATCCCTCTGGGAGGATGGACCCAAATTCTTTATGGGGAGCAGAAGGTGGAGTTCTGGCTTCTGTCATTGCTTCTCCGCTGGACATGGGTGTTGGCAGGTGGACCCACACCCCCAGCCTGTGTCTGTCTGTCCCTAGTGGGGACAGGGCTCTGGGGAGGGGAGGCTCCAGGACACATGGGTGAGGGCGTCTGCCCAGGGAGGTCAGGATGGTGTCATGGCAGCATCTGCAACTTGGTGGCTGAAAGGTAGTGAGATAGAAATCAGGAAAAATGTTTAATAGTCAGGAACCTAAAGATAAAAATAGAGCAGGTGAGGTTTGGGATCTCCATTATGGGAAAAATTAGGAAGTCCATTTTAGATAAGGGGCCCATGACTTTACTAATTCTTGAATTAGTCCGACAGCTAGTAATGTCCTTTCTCAGCCAGTGGGACATTTCTCCCTTCAGTAACTTTGATCACGTGCTCGCAAGGCAACTGCACAGCCAAATGTTCAGAGGGTCAGAAACACTGGTCAGTGACCAGCAACTTGCTCCAAATGCCAAGTCCCCTTCCTCAGACGCTGGTAGTTCACAAGTCACCCAGCAGAGGGAGACAGCTCACCGGCCTCCAGAGCTGAGAGGCCCCTTCACCTTGGGGTGAACCTTCCTGTTCACTGGTGGAGGCACTTGAGATGGGAACAAAGCAGAAAGGTTCCTTCTGCCACCTCAGAGGGCTGGCTTCTTTCACCAAAATGGAAGAAGGTAACTCATCTGTCCTATTGAAGCTGAACGAAAGTTTGCGGGAGTCGGGTGGTAGCGCAGCGGGTTAAGCACACGTGCCACAAAGCACTAGGACCGGTTAGTATCCTGGTTCGAGCCCCCGGCTCCCCACCTTCAGGGGAGTCGCTTCACAGGTGGTGAAGCAGGTCTGCAGGCGTCTCTCTGTCTCTCTTCCTCTCTGTCTCCCCTCGTCTCTCTCAATTTCTCTGTCTCTCTCCAATAACAAGTAAATAAATAAATACAAGATTTTTAAAAAACTAAAGAAAGAAAGTTTGCAAGTAGAGAACTGAAATCTCTCTAGTGTCTGGGGTCCATACAACCTATCACTAGTCCTTGGTGACATGTGCGATCAAGTGGGTTCATCACTTTGTAGCTCCCACAGATTTTCTTTTTATTACGGTTATTTTTGTAATTGATCCTCCTTCTGTGTCGACTGTGTGTGTGTTTCCAGTCTCTCCTGACCAAGGTGGCATCTCTCTCTGCTTGTCGGGGTGAGTGTGGGGCGGCTGTGATCACACCCACAGCTGTGTGCTCCTCTCTCTGTGAAGGCCGAGAGGACGCAGCCAGTAGAAGTGTCTCCGGACGCCCGCCAGTAATAGACGCGAAAGACGGCAAGGACGATGACATTGAAGATGGCCTTGATCTGGATATTCCGTTTAAGAAGGTGAGAGAAGGGGTCGGGTGGTGGTGCAGCAGGTTAAGCGCACGTGGCACAAAGCGCAGGGACCGGCGTAAGGATCCCGGTTCGAGCCCCTGGCTCCCCACCTGCAGGAGAGTCGCTTCACAGGCGGTGAAGCAGGTCTGCAGGTGTCTGTCTTTCTCTCCCCTCTCTGTCTTCCCCTCCCCTCTCCATTTCTCTCTGTTCTGTCCAACAACAACGATGTCAATAATAACCACAACAATAAAACAACAAGGACAATAAAAGGGAATAAACAAATAAATATTAAACAAAGAAGAAGACTAGATGCTCTTTTTTGGCTTAACAAAGCAATTTGACCAATGGGCCATGGGCGTTTTATTTCAAACTTACTTACACTTGCTCTGAACCTTTGCTTAGTGCCTCTGACTACGAAGCCCCAGGCGACATAAATCAGGATGTTCTGTGGTCAGCTCTTGTCTGCTGGCTTCAGGAGTGTGAAAGCCACATTTAGACCCCCTGTGAGTGACACCTTTCTAGGGCCGGTTATAAGAAGGGAAGGCGTCAGAACCATAATCCCTCGCTCACCACCAGCTTCTGCCCTCGATTTCTGAGCACCAGCGCAGCTACTGTGAACTCTGGCTCTCAGGTTCCCTTATTTATTCATTTATTTATTACTGGATAGAGAAAAGATTGAGAGGGGGAGATAAGGGAGGAGAGAGACAGAGAGTCTCCTGCAGCCCTGCTTCACCACTTGTGGAGTTTTCCCCTGCAGGTGGGGGCTGGCGGCCTGAACCCGGGTCCCCGTGCGCTGTGATGTGCGGCGCTCAGCCCTGTGCGCCACCGCCTGGCCCGGCCTCAGGCTCCTTGTCCGCCGGCTCTGTGCGCCATCAGGCTATGGGGACAAGGGGACATGCGAGGACCGGGCCTCGCTCACAGCGACACAGGCTCATTGTCCTGATCATTGTCCTGACTTCTGGTCGCAGCCCCATCCTGCTGTCCCGGGAAGGAGGGAGGACTCGCAGCCCCAGGCGCCTCCCGCACAGGTCCTGAAGACGCGTTCACGGCCTCCCAGCCCCGCCGCCTCGGTGGTGGAGAGGACAGGGACAGGGACAGGGGCGGCCCTGCCGGCCGGGCTCCCGGGCGCATCCTGTGATGAGATGGTCTGCCCCGCCGGCAGCTCCTGCATGCCTGACTACACCTGGGGCGGCTCGCGCTGCTTCTGCCAGCTGGGCCGAGCCGGGGACCAGTGCTCGCAAGGTAGGTCCCCCGGGGGAGAGGGGCTCGGGCGGGACCGAGGGCCCCTTTCTGTGAGCCCGGCATCCGACCAGCTACAGAGCCGGGTTCCCAGTCAGGTGGCGACCCCAGTGTGGCAGAGGCAGGACTCGTGGGACAAGCAGCGGCTCCTCGCGGTGAGGCCGGGCCGGGCGTCTACTGCACAGTTGCTGTCAGACTGGCTGGGGTGGACGGGGAGGACGACCAGAGGCCTCTGAACCCCAATCCATCAGGACCCTGAGAGACAGGAGGACAAAAGGAAGGACACTCAGGAGTCTTAACAGGTGGAGGTGTGACTTAGAAAGGAAGAGATGGAGGGACTGGCGTTAGTGCAGCGGGTCAAGCGCACATGGCACAAAGCGCACTCAAGGATCCCGGTTCGAGCCCCCGGCTCCCCACCTGCAGGGGAGTCGCTTCACAGGCGGTGAAGCAGGTCTGCAGGTGTCTGTCTCTCTCTCCCCCTCTCTGTCTTCCCCTCTTCTCTCCATTTCTCTCTGTCCTGTCCATCAACAATGACAGCAATAACAATAACAGCAATAACAACAAAAAACAACAAGGGCAAGGAAGAAAAAAAAAGCCTCCAGGAGCAGTGGGTTCCTAATGTAAGCACTAAGTCCCAGCAATCACCCCGGAGGCAAAAAAAAAAAGAAGAAAAGGAAGGAAGGAAGGAAGGAAGGAAGGAAGGAAGGAAGAAAGAAAGAAAGAAAGAAAGAAAGAAAGAAAGAAAGAAAGAAAGAAATGGCAGGACCATACCAAAACAAAAAAAAGGCCAATGTATATAAAATAGATAGATACAGAAATTACGGCCCATGTCTGTGACCTTTGAGAACCACTGCAGTTTCCAGTGGAGGGATGGGGACACAGACTGGTGGTGGGAAGGGTGTGGAGTCACTCTCCTGCTATCTCATCACTTTGTAAATAATATTAAATCACTAAAAAAAAGTCTCCAAGGATGGGAGAGTCTTGCAGGCCCCATGCTCCAGCCTTGTTGGCAAAAACACAAACAATAGCAACAAAACGTAATTTCTTTTTAGTGTAGCAAATGAAATTTCCCACCATTCCAGCTTCTTAAAAAATTCAGCATTTTGTCAGTGTTTCCATTTTATAAATAAATTAATTTAAAAAAAAAAAAAGAAATTCAGAGTCACGATGTCCCTTGAAATGTGAGTTATAGGGACAAACAGAGAATCTGGCAGCTGGATCTTCATAGCTGGTCTGTGAGCTTTTTTTCTTTTTAATATATTTTTTTAAAGTTTTAAATGTTTATTTATTTATTCTCTTTTGTTGTCCTCGTTGTTTTTTATTGTTGTTGTTATTGACGTTGTCATTGTTGGATAGGACAAAGAGAAATGGAGAGAGGAGGGGAAGACAGAGAGGGGGAGAGAAAGACAGACACCTGCAGACCTGCTTCACCACCTGTGAAGTGACTCCCCTGCAGGTGGGGAGCGGGGGCTCGAACCGGGATCCTTCCGCCGGTCCTTGCACTTTGCGCCATGTGCGCTTAACCCGCTGCGCTACCACCGACTCCCCTGATCCATGGGTTTTCCACCTCTTCGTGACTGAGCATTGTGTTTTCATTTTTACACGGAAGAAGTGAAGAAGGGGCCTCGGTGGTGGCACACGTGGTTGAGGCACATATTACAGTGCGCAAGGACCAGGGTTCAAGCCCACAGCCCCCACCTGCAGGGAGAAAGCTTCCCTGGGGAAGCAGGGCTGTGGGTGTCTCTCTGTCTCTCTCCTTCTCTGTCTCCCCCTTTCCTCTTGATTTCTGGCTGTCTGTATCCAATAAATAAAGAATAAAAAAAATAAGGGAGTTGAGCAGTAGCGCAGTGGGTTAAGTGCACATGGCGCAAAGCGCAAGGACCGGCATAAGGATCCCGGTTCGAGCCCCCGGCTCCCCACCTGCAGGGGAGTCGCTTCACAGGCGGTGAAGCAGGTCTGCAGGTGTCTGTCTTTCTCTCCCCCTCTCTGTCTTCCCCTCCTCTCTCCATTTCTCTCTGTCCTGTCCAACAACGATGACATCAATAACAGCAACAATAACTACAATAATAAAACAACAAGTGCAACAAAAGGAAGTAAATATAAAAAATATTAAATTTTTTTTTAAATGAAGAGACACTCTTTGACACTGTCCTTTTTCTCTTTCCAGAGATTGCTATACAGTATCCTCAATTCTCCGGACAGTCTTTTATGGCCTTTGAACATTTGAAGAACTCTTTCCAGACATTTGAGATCACTCTTGAATTTCGGGTAAGAGGCCTTGCTGTGTGATGAGTGTGTGAACCCCAGTGTGCTGAGTCCACAGGGGTGGGAGGGGTGGAGCAGGGAGGTCAGCCATCGGTGAGAAGGACCCTGTCTTTTCAGTTTTTATTTTCTTTATCATCTTTATTTATTTATTGGGTAGAGACACACAGTCAGAAATCCAGAGAGAAGAGGAAGTAGAGAGGGAGAGAGACAGAGAGACACCTGCAGCCCTGCTTCACCACTTGCAAAGCTTCCCCCTGCAGGTGGGGACCAGGGCTTGAACCCAGGTCCTTGTGCACTGTAATAAGTATGCTCAACCAGGTGCACCAACACCTGCCCCCCCCCCCGCCAAAATTATCAATAAGCATCTGTAAGTGTGGGGACTTATTTCTGGGCTTTCTGTGCTAGTCTGCTGGTCTGTATAACTGTTGTGGTTTCAGTAATAAGCAGTTTTGAATGGCATGGTCCTGTTATCTGTTTTGAGGTCAGAACGTGTGAGAGGTGCCTCCATGTTTGCTCTTTATTCTCAGGGTGTGGAAGTACAGATATATATATATGTTTTATTATTGGAGAGAGACGGCAATTGAGAAGGAGAGGGGAGATAGAAAGGGAGAGAGACCGAGAGACAACTGCAGCCCTGCTTCACCATTCACAAAGCTTTCCCCCTGCAGATGGGGACCGGGGTCTTGAACCTGGGTTCTTGCTCAGTGTAATGTGTGCGCTCAACCAAGTGCACCCCTGCCCAGCCCCCAGGACCTCGTCTTTAAATCAGTCCTCAGAGTTGCGGGAACAGTGGGTGTGATCACAGCTTGAGGCGTGAAAGCTGGGCAGGCAGTGTAGTCTGAGCACTGAAATGGCAGGGCTGAAGCTCCCCTGCGAGGATGTCAGGGTCCCAGTCACGTTCACCATCAGTCCAGGCCAGAATTTCAGAGGGCGCTGTGCATTCTCTGTCCTGAAGGTCCGGCCTGGTGTTTGTGATTTTCCTTCATGTGCAGTGCTGGGTGGGGACTGGGGCCTCAGTCACAAGGGTGGTCACTCTACTCCAACGAGCCATTTCTCCAGCAACCTCTAATCCCATTTTTTTTTAGTTTTGTTTGTTTATTTATTTATGTCATTGTACCGGAAGGTTAATGGCTTATAGTTCAGCCATTGATACCTGGCTAAAATCATCTCACTGTGATGGGTGTCTGCAAAACTCTCTCACCTCCAACGTAGGTCCTTCTCCCCCATCCTGAACCAAGACGCTAGCGCCCCACTCCCATGCCCTCCCCAGAGTCCTTGGCTTTGAGGCAATCCAGCAGCCAAGCCCCTTTTTAGAGGAGTCGCCTTGCTGTGCCTGCGGCTAGACAGCTGCACAGTCGTGACTGATGCAGCCACAGCACTGAGGAAGACCCAGCGGAGTCTCTCTAGCCTGAACCAAGTGCCGCTCAAAATTCAGCCAGTGATTTCAGCTTGAAAGGACTCTTCTGGCTACTTAAGGCGACTTGGAGATCTGGGGCTGGGTGGTGGCCCACCTGGTTGAGTGCGCACACATTACAGCGCACAACGACCTGGGTTCAAGCCCCCGGTCCCCACCTGCAGGGGGGAGGTTTCATGAGTGGTGAAGCAGGGCTGCAAGTGTGTGTCTCTGTCTCTCTTCCTGTCTATCTCCCCCACCCCTCTCAATGAATGTCTGTCTCTATCTATAAATAAATAGGGTGGTGGCACACCTGGTCCACTGCATGTGTTACAGGGCTCAAGGACCCGGGTTTGAGCCCCCGGTCCCCACCTGCAGGGGGAAAGCTTTGCAAGTGGTGAAGCAGGGCTGGAGGTGTCTCTCTGCCTCTCTCCCTCTCTACCTCCCCCACTTTCCTCTGGATTTCTGGCTGTCTCTTCAGTAAAAATAAAGACAATTAATTAGTTAAAAGAAAAAGAGAATTTGGTGATCAAGTCCCTTTTGAGGCCCTGGTCCCAGTGTTGAGTGTCTCAAAGATGATCTGTCTCATCCTAGCAAGTGCAGGGGGGCTGAAAACTGTGCGCAGCTGTTTGTCACTTTGTTATTTTGTTTGGAGGTACACGCACTGGCCTCTTCTCTGGATGGAAGGCAAGAAGCTAGTCCTCTGGAGTAGCACACTTCTCCTGATTGAGGGGAGGGGAAAAATAAGGGACTGGAGGGGAAGAGAGGACGGGACCTGGAAGAAACAGGGGCCAGTTGTGTGCAGATGCAGACAGAGAGTTGTGGAGGTGACAGTCAGCCCCTGTCTGCAGCCTTGGGAGAGCCGCGGGGTCTGCAGTGGAGGGCTGGGGATTCAGAGCTCTGGTGGGAACGGCGTGGGATTGTACCCCTGTTGATATGCAGTTTTATAAATCAACATTGAATCGCTAGTAAAACAAAAGAATAAATAAATAAAGGGGCAAAATGGAGTGTTCTTTGGTGAGAATAGAACCCGACACAGGTAAGAACAGCATCACTGTGGCTGTGACCCCTGTACCTGCCACTTCTGTGGGTTCAGGAAGCCACGCCAAGAGCAGTTCTGCTGTGGGGCCTCCCTGCCCCCGGCTGCCCTGCTCGAGGTGCCTGTCCCGCCTCTTGTGCCTTGAGAACGAGCTGGGCATGGGGTCTGGGAGTGAGTCCCGGTCCGTATGTCTGTCCCTTTGTAAAGGGACCGCAGACAGCAAAGCCCAAGTTGGTAGTGGAGCGGCTGCAGGCCGTGCTCCGTGGAGGACGGGGCGCTCAGGAGACGTGTGGCGTCTGTGTGTGTGATGACAGGCGGATGCTGACGGCTTGCTGCTCTTCTGTGGGGACAACGAGCACGGGAGAGGGGATTTCATGTCCCTGGCCATCATCCAGAGAGCACTCCAGTTCAGGTAACGTGCCCTGAGCCACGGCACTTCGCGTTCTATCTACAGATGTTCATCATACAGGTACCTGTAGCATAGTGTGTAACAAATGCAGCAATAAACACAATAAAAAAGAAAAAAAAGGGAGATCAGGAAACAAGTCCCTTTGGAGGCCCTGGACCTGGTCAGGGAACTCCTGCCCAGAGCCTGAGCATTTTCAAATTCTATTTCCCATGATATCTTCAAATGGATACATCATTTGACTGAATAGTGGTTTATAAGACTCCAGGCTAAGAGGAGGTAACACATTCCTGCCACCAAAGGTCGGTGTCCCTGCCCCCCGCCCCCAGAGTGAAGCTGAAAAGTCTGCCCTCATACTCTACCCAGAGATTTTTACTTTTGTGCAGCAGTCTAGACTTGGCCAGCATCTGCTTTGTTTTTCGTAGTATGTGTACTTCCAGTCACACTACAGACATGCACACACACACATGCACGCATGCACGTGCACATACATGCACACACGCGCGCACACACGCACACGTGCACACACACATGTGCGCGCACACATGCACACGCATGCACACACACACACACACACGCTCTCCTGTAACTGAGAGGACAGCAGACTGCAGGCTTCTCTCTGAAGCCTGAGCTGGCAGCCTGCAGCCCGTTAGTGTTCAGCACAGCTCTCGGCACACGCCCACACGCAGCAGGTGTTCGCCCTTGATCCTCAGAAGCCAGCTGTGAGCCAAGCCGGCCCGGTGCCTTCCATCCAGCAGCCCCCGTTGCCGCATGTGGTAGGGACAAGGCCGGAGCCGTCCTGCTCCTCCTGAGACATGGCTGAGGGCTCTGGGCGGCAGAGAGGTACCTACAGCCTCCTGAGGGTTCCCAGAGCCACCGCCTCCTTCCTCCTGCTCCCGTGAGGCGGGGGTGATCTGTCTGTCTGTGTCGTCTCTCTGCAGTCACATGTGGGGAGCCATTTCTAGCTGGTGCGTGACTTTCTGCGGGGGGCTGGGCTTGGTGGCAGTGGGTCTGGTGCACCACCCTTGTGAGGGTGTTCACTGGACATGCCAGAGGGTGAACAGCAGGAATTAACTGCTCTTCTCCAAACTGCGCTGGTTCAGATCCTTGTGTCTGGCCCTCAGAAATGACTCGGCTGGCCTTAGGTTATCTTTCCTCCAGGGGCTCTTGGGATTCTCTGAGTTAATGCAGGAAGTGCTGAGAGCCCTGTCTGACCCACAGCAAGCACTCAGTAGGCACCCCCGTTTGTCTTACATTAATATTAGTGATTTAATATTGATTTCCAAAATTATAACGGGTACAGTCCCACACCATTCCTACCACCAGAGTTCCGTGTCCCCATTCCCTCCACTGGATACTGCAGTGCTTCTCCCGAGGCTACAGACTTGGGCCGACTATTTTTTTTTAATTGGCAGATAAAACTATTTGTATTAATGTCAAGATAACAGAAGATTATTTCTTGTTGTTTTTCCTCTTCTCTCTCTGGGTCCTGATGGAGTTGGAGTTCAGAGCCCTCTGGTCATCTCCCCCTCTGGGAGCAGGGACCCAAATTCTTTATGGGCAGCAGAAGGTGGGAGTTCTGGCTTCTGTCATTGCTTCTCTGCTGGACATGGGTGTTGACAGGTGGATCCACACCCCCAGCCTGTGTCTGTCTGTCCCTAGTGGGGCAGGGCTCTGGGGAGGGGAGGCTCTGGGAGACACTGGGCTGGTCCTTTCTTTTTGAAAATTATTGAAAGTCCCGATGGGGATTTCAGGAGGTAGAGTGCACCTTGAATCCATTTTGAGCACATGCTTATCTCTGAAAACCCAAGGGAGGACCTTAACTGTCCATCTTTTTCTCAGATGCTTAGAAACCATATTCAAGAAGGTCTAGTATTCCAGTGAAATTAAAGACAGCTGGACTCATTCCTCCCCGCGAGGAAGCACCTAGTTCTTCTGTGTATAGACGTAAATAGCTTCCATTGAAGCTCTCAGCAGCCTGGCTCTGAGAGCAGCCGCTGTTCCAGAAGCAATGCCCACCACACCCTCCCAGGAGATGGGCCCCTGAGACTCCTGTCCTCATCTCCTCCCCCTGCAGGTTCAACTGTGGCAGTGGGGTCGCGGTCATCACGAGTGAGTCCAGAATCAAGCTGGGGACCTGGAACACGGTGAAACTCTACAGAGACGGGGTCCAAGGGCTGCTGCAGGTCAACAACGGCACCGCAGTGGCCGGCCGGTCCCCGGTGAGTGAGGCTTTCTGCAATGTCTTCCACCCAAAGCTTCCCCAACAGGCTTCACTGGAAAAGGCAGAGTCAGACGTGGAGGGGTTCAGACCGGTCATTCTGTCCGCCACGGGACTCAGGGTGTTGGGATGAGTGCCTATCCCACCGTGCCCTGGGAGAAGGAGCTAGCACGGCACTGTGGACGCAAACACAAACACAGGTCCTCTTTCCACAAGGACAACAAAAACAAAGCCGGGGGGGGGGGAGAGGAGGACACAGGTTGGAGGACTGGGAGCCACTATGGGTACCAAACTCAAAGCTCGCCTTTAAGGTCAGGGTGGCACAAACCTATGGATTCAGAAACTAGTTCCAGAGGGAGTCAGGAGGTAGCGCAGCGGGTTAAGTGCACTTGGTGCAAAGCGCAAGGACCGGCGTAAGGATTCTGGTTCAAACCCCCGGCTCCCCACCTGCAGGGCAGTCGCTTCACAGGTGGCCAAGGCCATTACCATAGTCAGGCAGCCTTGTGCTCCCTGAGGGGAACTGTAGCTCGGAGTCTCTCTGCCCGTGCGCTCACGCTGCTCTTCTCCTGGGCTCCCGGAGCCAAGTCTGTCTGCTGGCGTGCCATGCTCTATAAAGGCCTGGGCTCTTGGATCACTCCTCACCCCCAGAAATTACTCATCCATTTGGAACTCAGACATTGCAAAGAACAAGGACTAAAGTGCATTGCCTAGGAATGCAGGGGGTAATGGGTGCATGCATGTCCAAGGAAGGAGCAGCCAGGATAAAGGAAACACAGACTCACCCAGATGCCAGGAAAATACGTTGGAGTTCATAGGAACCAAGAAACTTTGGACTTGGGTTCAAAACATTAGCATAAGGATGGGATGGAAAACGGTATTGGAAGCAACACATAGGAGAATGTCTCACAGTTTCAAACCAGGAAGCTCAATAACAATCAGCTCACAGGCCCCTATAGTGACTCTCTCGGAAGCTGTGTGAAGGGCCGGGTGGTGACGCGCCTGGCTGAGTGCACAGGTCACAGTGCCCTAGGACTTGGGTTCGACCCGGTCCCCTCCTGCAGGGAGAAAGCGTTGCGAGTGGTGAAGCAGGCCTGCAGGTGTCTCTCTGTCTCTCTCCTTCTCTACCTCCCCCTTCCTCTTGATTTCTGGCTGTCTATCAGATAAACAAAGATAATAAAATAAAAGCAAGTTGTATGACATGGGAAACAGGGAGGCTAGGAACGACTCTCACAGTGTTCTTCACTCAGCCACGCACAGAGCATCCCTGTGCTCTGCCGCCAGCCCTCTAAGAGTTGCCGCAGGCTGGTGGGCTGTGTTACAAGGATGACCACCGGAAAGGAGTCGGCCGTGGGCTGAGGACACACAGCTTAGCCAGTGAGGCGGCCGGACGGCGGCTGTGATCAGAGTCCAGCTGGGCGGGGGACAGCACAATGGTCAGTGACCACGTCCATCTTTCCTAAGGGCGAGTACAGCAAGATCACCTTCCGGACACCCCTCTATCTCGGTGGGGCCCCCAGTGCTCACCTGCTGGCCAGAGCGACAGGGACCTGCCGAGGCTTCCACGGCTGCGTGCAGCTGCTCACCGTCAATGGAAAGACCTTGGACATGAGGCCCTGGCCGCTGGGGGTAGCTCTGCGTGGCGCCGAAGTGGGTAGGTGGCTGCCCGGCGGGCTGGGGTCTCCCAGACGGGCTGCCTGTCTCCCTGCCTGTGAAGCTTCGCTCCTGTGGGCGGTGAGAGGGCAGGGGCTTGAACCCTGGTTTGTGTGTGTGTCCTTGTGCTTTGCGCTGCGTGCACTTCACTGGGTACGCCATCACAGACTCCCCGCGCGGCATTTCTTCGGGACCCTGGGCTGTGGCCTGCTCAGCCCCATCACCCTGGCTGGGCGGCAGGACGGACGGATGGACGGATGGCTGACTCTGGCCCCTTGTTCCTTTAGGGGAGTGCAGCAGTGGCGTCTGTGACGAAGCCTCCTGTGTCAATGGCGGCAGCTGCACGGCATCCTCGGCCGACTCCTACATCTGCCTGTGTCCCCTGGGCTTCAAGGGTCGACACTGTGAACAGGGTGAGAAGGAGAGCGGTGGATGGAGAGTGCTGACTGCAAGTGACTCGCTCCCATCACTCAGCGCAAGCACTCTGCAGACAGTCTCCCAGGGCCGGGTCCGACAGATAAGTTCACTCTACCAGCCAGGAGGTGCCCAGCAAGGCCCAGCGGGCTCCTCTTGGCCAGTCACTAATGCTGACAGCCCGTGTCGGCAAGGTCTACACCCAAAGTGACTGAGGGTCTTTATGGCCGCACTCCTCAGATGTCTGGCAGTGGCAGAGAGAAGTCCAGGAATGGAGACACGGTCAAGGCCAGGGTGGCAGTGGTGTGTGAATGTCTCTTTTCCACAGCCAGCAATATGAGTGTGCCTTGGTGGGGTTTAAAGCTGTGCTAACTGTATTCACCATCTAACCTTCAGTCACTGTTCATTCATCCATACTCCTGGTATTTCTACACAAACTTCAGATTGTTTCGACTTTTTTTCAAATCGATTGTAAAAATTAAGATGTGAGTTTGAGAGTTACTGAAATTCCCCACTAAAGACGCTCCGCACACTGAGTCACATAGATGCGAAGGGTCCTTGAATAGCAATGGCTTCAATCTCAAAAAAAAAAAAAAAAAAAAGACCAGGGTGGGACAAAAGTGACCTTGTTTATTCTTCTGGGACTGTGCTGAACTGGCTCAACTCTCAACACTACACAAGTAGATACCGGCAGAGAGCATATAAAAGGGACCAAGCAGTGGCACACCTGGTTGAAGGCACACATGACAGAGCTCAAGGACCCGGTTCAAGCCCCTGGTCCCCACCTGCAGGGAGAAAGCTTCACGAGTGGTGTCTCTCTGTCTCTCTCCAACAATAAGCAAGTGAGTAAATAAATAGAAAAATAGCACAAAAGAGATTCTATAAATATACACACAGTCATGCATATATAAATACAAAAAAGCTGTCTAGGCTGAATAGTCTGTATGTAGATGCAAGTATGCATCATATTGCATCACACTACACTACACTGTATGTTATGTTATGTTATGTTATGTTATGTTATGTTATGTTATGTTATGTTAATATCAAAAGCTTTCTACCTACCAGTGAGTCAGATTTGGAGCTAGACACCACACTAGGGAAGTTTTTCTCTTTTTTCATCCTCTATAATCTCAGCTCTGGTGTCATAGAGAAGAAAGGCCTCTCTACCACCTCAGGCTTCCCTAGCCTTAGAAATAGAGGTTAGTAGGGGCCGGGTGGTGCCACACCTGGTTGAGTGCACACATCACAGTGCACAAGGACCCAGGTTCGAGCCCCCCGGTTCCCACATGCAGGGGGAAAGCTTCACGAGTGGTGGAGCAGGGCTGCAGGTGTCTCTCTGCCTCTCTCCCTCTCTATCTCCTCGTTCCCTCTCAGTTTCTGGCTGCCTTTATCCAATAAATAAATAAAGATAGTACAAACAAAACCTTTAAAACAAACAACAAAGGGAATAGAGGTTAATCCGTGCTCAGGTCACTGTCAGCCTCTGTGAGTGTGTGTGTGCTGGGGTGATCTCTGCCAGACACAGGCACTCAGAGACACAGGCACTCAGAGACACAGACACTCAGAGACACAGGCACTCAGAGACACAGACACTCAGAGACACAGGCACTCAGAGACACAAACACTCAGAGACACAGGCACTCAGAGACACAAACACTCAGAGACACAGGCACTCAGAGACACAGACACTCAGAGACACAGGCACTCAGAGACACAGACACTCAGAGACACAGGCACTCAGAGACACAGACACTCAGAGACACAGGCACTCAGAGACACAGGCACTCAGAGACACAGACACTCAGAGACACAGGCACTCAGAGACACAGACACTCAGAGACACAGACACTCAGAGACACAGGCACTCAGAGACACAGACACTCAGAGACACAGGCACTCAGAGACACAGACACTCAGAGACACAGGCACTCAGAGACACAGGCACTCAGAGACACAGGCACGCAGAGACACAGGCACTCAGAGACACAGACACTCAGAGACACAGGCACTCAGAGACACAGGCACGCAGAGACACAGACACTCAGAGACACAGGCACTCAGAGACACAGGCACTCAGAGACACAGACACTCAGAGACACAGACACTCAGAGACACAGGCACTCAGAGACACAGGCACTCAGAGACACAGGCTCTCAGAGACTCAGACACTCAGAGACACAGACACTCAGAGACACAGACACTCAGAGACACAGACACTCAGAGACTCAGACACTCAGAGACACAGACACTCAGAGACACAGGTACGCAGAGACACAGGCACTCAGAGACACAGGCACTCAGATACAAAGGCACTCAGAGACACAGGGTGATCTCTGACACCCCAGACACTCAGAGACACAGGAGGCCCTTCCTGGCGGCTGCACGGGCAGATCCTTGGGGCATCACTGACTGCTTCATTCAGGCAGTGGGTCTGCAGAGAGAGGACGCATGCAGGATGGAGGGGACTTATAGAGGCCCGGACCTGGGGTACTGGATACTAAGTCCCCCACGTCCATACATCTCACTGGCTCTGCAGAACCCCACCACAACTCTCCCCAGCTGCGAGTCACAGGGCAGCTAGGGCTGGCGGCTTAGCTCTGTGCCCCAGGGGGAAAGGAGATGGCAGACTGCCACGGGGGCCTCTGACGCCGCCTCTGCCCCTCAGGTTTCACCGTGGTCATCCCGCAGTTCAGAGAGTCTCTAAAGTCCTACGCGGTGGTCAGCTGGCCACTGGGGCCCGACCACTACCTGTCCTTCATGGAGTTTGAGCTCACCTTCCGGCCCGACTCTGGCGATGGAGTTCTCCTTTACAGCTACGACCTGGGCAGCAAAGACTTCGTGTCCGTCAACATGGTCGAGGGGCATGTGGAGTTCCGCTTTGACTGCGGCTCGGGCACCGGCACTCTCAGGTAACGGCCGGGACCTGCGGGGCCATCCCTCCCCTAGCCCCGAAAGGAACAACAACCACCGTGGAGACGGACCACTTGCCGTGTCCTCTCTTGCACCTCCTCCCCTTCCCTTCACTGTCTGAGTCAGGGCAGGCTTTAGGAGAGAGAAAGAACTTGGACTCCGGTAAGTGATCTTTTAAAAAATATTTTTTTATTAGTGATGTAATAATGATTAACAAGATTATAGCTAACAGGAGGACAGTTCCACATGGTTCCCACCACCAGGGTTCCCTGTCCTATCCCCTCCATTGGAAGCTTCCCCATTTGTTATCCCTCTGGGAGCATGGACCAACAATTTTTAAAAATTTTTAAAAATATTTATTTATTTATTTCCCTTGTTATTTTTATTGTTGCAGTTATTATTGTTGTTATTGTTGTCGTTGTTGGATAAGACAGAGAGAAATGGAGAGAGGATGAGAAGACAGAGAGGGGGAGAGAAAGACAGACACCTGCAGACCTGCTTCACAGCCTATGAAGCGACTCCCCTGCAGGTGGGGAGCTGGGGGCTCGAACCAGGATCCTTATGCCGGTCCTTGTGCTTTGCGCCACCTGCACTTAACTCGGGACCAGTATTTTTTTTTTCAGCTCTGGCTCATGGTGGTGCAGGGGATTGAACCTGGGACTTTGAAGCCTCAGGCTTGAGAGTCTCTTTGCATACCCATTATGCTATCTACCCCTGCACGGGACCAGAATTCTTTAAGGGGAGCAGAAGGTGGGAGTTCTGGCTTCTGTCATTGCTTCTCCGCTGGACATGGGTGTTGGCAGGTGGACCCACACCCCCAGCCTGTGTCTGTCTGTCCCTAGTGGGGCAGGGCTCTGGGGAGGGGAGGCTCCAGGACACACAGGTGAGGGCGTCTGCCCAGGGCATCAGCAGGCGGCTCCATCCCCCAGCCTGTCCCTGCCTGTTCCTAGTGTCTGGGGCTCTGGCTCTTGAGTGAGTGGTGATCGCGGCTGAAGGTTGCTCAGCCTGGTCTGCTTTGCTCCACAGGAGTCCAGAACCACTCACGCTGGGCCAGTGGCACGAGCTGCGTGTGTCCCGCACAGGAAAGAACGGCATCCTGCAGGTGGACACGCAGAAGGTGGTGGAGGGCATGGCGGAGGTGAGAGGGGCCCCCGGGGTTGCTCTGGTGGCTGGTGTGAACCGGGTTGCTGTTCTCCGGGTCTGGAGGGAGCAGCCTGGTGCAGTGACTGAGCCCAGGAACTGCACTGTTCGACTTTCTGGATTCAGACCCTAGCTTCTCACCCCGTAAGCTACTCCACATCTCCGCCCCTCAGCGGCTGTGGGGATGACAGCAGCTGCCTCAGAGGCTTGTAGAAAAGAAGGGAGCAGGTGCCAGGGCGTGGCGCACATGTCTGAGTGCACGTGTTACAGTGTGCAAGGACCTGGGTTCAAGGGCCCTGGTCCCAGCCTGCAGGGGGAAAGCTTCAGGAGTGCTCAAGTAGGGGATGCGCATGTCTCTCTTTCCCTCTCTGTTTATTATTGTTACTGTTATTATTATTATTAATTATTTGACAAGACTGAGAGGAGAAGAGAGACCTACAGACCTGCTTCACCATTCAGGAAACTTCCTTCCTGCAGGTGGGGAGCAGGGGTTCAAATCCGAGTCCTGGCACGTAGTGACATGTGAGCGTTATTAACTGGGCGCACCACCTCCCTGCTCTCCTCTCACTTCCTCTCTATCCCCCTTCCCTTCTGTTTCTCTCTGTCCAATAGTGAATAAATACATAATTTTATTAAAAGTAAAGTATTCCTGCCCCACCAGGGACAGACAGACACAGGCTGGGGGGGATGGATCCACCTGCCAACACCCATGTCCAGCGGAGAAGCAATGACAGAAGCCAGAACTCCCCCCTTCTGCTCCCCATAAAGAATTTGGGTCCCTGCTCCCAGAGGGATAAAGACCAGGGAAGCTTCCAATGGAGGGGAGGGGACAGGGAACTCTGGTGGTGGGGGCTGCGTGGAATTGTGCCCTTGTTATCTTACAAATTTGTCAATTATTTCTAAATCAGCAAAAAAAGATGACAGATTTTTAGAAAGTAAAGCATTATAAAGTAAAGTGAGCTAATTCAAAACTAGCCCTTTTCTACCCTATAAAGGTCACACGTCGCCATGCTCAGGGGCCTGGTTTGGGAGATGCACCATAATTACGCAAGAAAGGCTTCTCTGCACCACCCACCACAAGCCTGAGAGAGCAGGGCTCTGGTTCTTAACAAGCAAACACATTCTCACTCTTGTTGCCACCCGCGGTCAGACCGGTAAGCCTGAGTCCGACAGGCTGGTGACCGTCTGTCTGAGTGGCGGAGTAACAGAGGCGACTCCGAGAGGCCCGGGAACCAGTTAGGTAAAAGCCAGTCACGCCAGGCCGTCTCACCTTGTATTATCAGCTGGTGGTGCGCCATCTTGGTCGGGGGTACAGTTTTACTCATGTTCGTGACTTCCATCTGTGATTTAATTTCTAAAATCATATCCAAAAGAAAAGCAAAGCTTTCCCTCCTGCAGATTGGGATGGGGGGGAGGGGGTTGAACCTTGGTCCCTGTGTGTTGTGACATGTGCACTCAACCACCACCGACACCCCCCCCCAATTGTGTTCATTTGGCATGTCCCAAGACGTAAAGGGTGCATTTAAAAATCTGGGTGTTCTCGTGAGCAAATGGGTTGGTAGGAAAAAAGGTAAAAAAAAAAAAAAGTGTGGGAAACCTGTGGTGAGGAGGGAGAAGAGGTGATCAGCTGAGGATAAGAGAAGAAAGGCACAGGTGTCCTCGGAGGTCACGCTCAGGTGCGGCGGCGGCAGCAGCGGGGGCCAGGGAGCTCGGGGGCTGCAAGGATCCAGACGGGGCTGGTTTCCATTCACAGCCGGGACACGGCGCCTCTGTGTTTGTGTGCAGAGAGGATGAGGGGGGCTCCTGGGGACCCAGCCAGGGCAGAGTGTTCCATGAGGTTTCACTTAAGCCTCTGAGCAAAACTGAAGCGCAGAAAGGAGTCACGGAGAAAGAAAGATGGAAGAAAGGGGTTAACCCCTTAATTCATGTCTTATTGTTTTTGCCACCAGACTTGTCTCTGGGGCTCGGCACCTACACAAGTGTCCCACCGTGTCCTGTGGCCATTTTTTTTTCTCTTTTTATTATTTTTTTTTCTAATTTTTTGATAGAAGTGAAATTTT
>NC_080166.1:1528117-1558117 GCF_950295315.1 Erinaceus europaeus
ACTCCCCACCTGCAGGGGGTTGCATGAGAGCAAAGCAGGTCTGCAGGTGTCTATCTTTTCTCCCTCTCCCTCTCCCTCTCCCTCTCCCTCTCCCTCTCCCTCTCCCTCTCCCTCTCCCTCTCTCTCTCTTTCCCACCTCCTCTCTCAATTTCTCTCTGTCCTGTCCAATGAAATGGAAAAAATGTCCACTGTGGCTTTATAGTGCTGGCAACAAGCCCAGCGTAACCCCCAGCAGGTGGCAGGTGGCGGCATGGCAGCCAGGTGGTGAACCTTGGTTCTGCGGCCCAGGCTTCCTCACCATCTTGAGTGGTCAGGCCACCCAGAGGCCGCTTTTCCCTCTGCTGATGGTTTCACGTGCCAGGTGTGGCCATGCCAGGGCCGCACCGCTGACCAGGTCTCTGCTGGTCTTTCTAAAGCCCCCTCTGTCCGTGGCTCCTGCACAGAGGAAAACTTCCTTTCCACTTTTTCCCCCCTTAAGATCGTCCTGAATGACCAAACTATCCACATGTACCAAGACTTCACGCAGGGTGTGAATGTGGAGAATGCAGCCCACCCCTGTGTGGAGATGCCCTGTGCCCACAAGGGCAACTGTCTTCCCAAGAAGGAAAGTTATGAATGTGACTGCCCCCTGGGCTTCGAGGGGCTGAACTGCGAGAAAGGTACTGGGGTTGGGCTGGGGCTGGGGCTGGGGGCTGGGGTTGGGGCTGGGTCTGGGGGCTGGGGCCGGGAGCTGAGACTGGGGGCTGGGGGCTGGTGTTGAGGCTGGGGCTGGGGGCTGGGGGCTGGGGCTGGGGGCTGGGGGCTGGGGCCGGGAGCTGAGGCTGAGGCTGGGAGCTGGGAGCTGGGAGCTGGGGCTGGGGCTGGGGACTGGAGCTGGGGCTGGGGGCTGGGGGCTGGGGCTGGAGCTGGGCTGGGGCTGCGGGCTATGGCTGGTGCTGGAGCTGGGGCTAGGGGCTGGGGCTGGGGGCTCGGGCTGGGGGCTGGGCCTGGGGCTTTGGCTGGGCCTGCGGCTGGGGCTGGGCTGGGGCTGGGGCTGGGGCTGGGGCCTGGGCCTGGGCCTGGGGTTGGGGCTGGGGCTGGGGCTGGGGCTGGGGCTGGGGCTGGGGCTGGGGCTGGGGCTGGGGCTGGGGCTGGGGCTGGGGCTTTGCCTGGGGCTGGGGCTGGGGCTGGGGCTGGGGCTGGGGCTGGGGCTGGGGCTGGACCTGGGGCTGGGGCTGGGGCTGGGGCTGGACCTGGGGCTGGGGCTGGGGCTGGGGCTGGGGCTGGGGCTGGGAGCTGGGCCTGTGGGCTGGGGCTGGAGCTTGGGCTGGGGTTTTGGCTGGGGCTGGGGCTGGGGCTGGGGCTGGGGCAGGGGGCTGGAGGTACAGGCTAGGGTTGGGGCTGGGGCTGGGGCCTGGGGCTGGGGTTGTCCTTGACTTCTGGGGCAGAGGAAAGTATAGCCCTTGTGTGTGTATGGGGAGCACCAGCCTTGAAATTGAGTCAGTACTACAAGGTCCCATCCTTTCTTTGTAACTGTTATAATAGTTTGATAGAGGATAGAAGATGAAGGGTCTAGTTCCACAGGCAGCTCCAAGGTTCTGTGTCCCCAGCTCCCTCCTCCAGAGAGCAACACCAGAGTTCTAGTTTGCTTTTGTTTGGATTTTTGTTGTTGTTGTTGGCAAGTTCACGTGTCTTAGTTCTCTAGATCCACCTCTGTGTAAATAGCGGCATCACCTCCAGCCCCATCCATTTTGTCCCCAAAGGACACAGTATCATCTTTTTTTCTGGCAGAGGAGCATCCATGCTGCCACTGCCTGACAGTGTCATTTCTGTCAGTGTCCCTGTAGCCTAGGAGGTGGTCAGCTACTCTAGTAATTAACAGGTGAGACGCTCGGATGAACCTCTAATAGCTTCACCAGCTCCTGCCCTCGCTCTGCCCCTGCAGACCCCCACCCCCACCCCACGCCACTTTGGTCTGGCACCCCACCAGCTGGCCCAGAAGCCAGAGGGATTGCTAAGGCATTAGAGAAAGCGCCTGCACCGCGCCTCGTGGAATTCCTACCCGGAGCAACTTGTCCAGTGATGGCTTTATTTGGGGGTGTCTTCATTGGATTAGCGTTCTCTCATCCCATCAGAGTTGGGGGCAAATTCTGCTGGGGCCCTCGGGAGAAGATCCAAGCCTGTTCTCATGTCTTGGGACCGAAGTGTCAGGTGTATAACCCTGAGTGTCTACAGGTACACAAGCTGGTGTGGTGGCTTCGGCCCGACCCCCTGCCCAGGCGGAGGGGGGCACTGGGCTCCCGCCTGCTACTGGGCGGCTCTCTGAACAACAGCTGCAGAAAGATGGGCCTCTCCTTCCCAGCCTTGCCCGACCCTACCCAGGCACAGGGCAGCCAGAGGGCGTCCTCATGCACAGTCACCTGCGGGTGGAGCCGCTTAATCCCAGACTTGAGGACAGGGCTTCTCACCTGCTGATGCTTCCTTCCACTTCCAACCGCAGTGCCTCAACAGCAAGGGTTTCCTCTTCAGAGAGACTCTGTATCCTCAGTGTCCCTGCCCCGCCGGCTCCCACGTGAGCACACACCCCGCAGGGCTCCTACTGAAAAGCGCATCACCATCCTGAGCAAGTCCCGCACAGCCTCGGGAGGGCAGGCAGACAGAGCACACCAGGGGCAGCAGGTGGGGGCCCAACATCCAGACACAGACACAAAACAGGGAGGCAGTTCATGTGGGTTCTGTGGTCCGTGAGTTTGGCGGTCCTCTCTTCTGCGGGGCTTCTCAGAGCCTTCACACCTGCAGAGTCCGGGCGGGTGCCGGCCACTTGCTAGAGGACTCTTTCCTGAGGTTCACCAGCGGCGGGCACTCAGGCGGTGCTGGGCGCAGACAGACACTAGGTGGCAGACAGACACTAGGTCTCCCTGAGCAGAGCAACTTCCTGACAATGAGGGGATCACAGCCAAGGCAGCCTGGGTGGAGGCCCCTGCAGAGAGCTGTTTCCCTGGGTTTGGAGGGGCGGGCTGTCAGTTCATGGTCAAGATCACCTCTCTGGCCAGGCACCCCCTCCCGCCCCACCCCAGCACTGAGGTCGGCCGGCAGCCAGTTGGGTGCCTTGCTGCCCGCCGTGCTGAGAATATCTGCCCAGGGCCCTGTCGCGGCTCTTACTCCCACCCTCTGAAAGGATGTGTGTCACGAGGGACCCCCAGGCAGGTCTCCAGGGCGCTGCAGCTCTGACAGACAGCAGAGCAGCTGCAAGTTTCTGACTCTCAGTGTTGTGTTTCATGCTGGCACCCGGCAGAGTGTGGGAACTACTGTCTCAACAGTAAGTACAGGGGCCGGGTGGTGGCGCACCTGGCTGAGCACCCACGTTACAGTGCGCAAGGACCCAGGTTCAAGCCCCCAGTCCCCACCTGCAGGGGGAAGCTTCACGAATGGTGAAGCAGGGCTGCAGGTGTCTCTGTCTCTCTCCCTCTCTATCTCCCACTTCCCTCTCAATTTCTGGCTGTTTCTTCCCAATAAATAAAGATAATTTTTAAAAATTGCAACACTAAGTCCAGAAAAGGCCCAGGAGCCATGGTGCAAGTGCTCTGGGCTCCAGCCAGGGAAGGCTCTGGCTGCGTGCGGGCACAGCACATGCCAGCCACATGCCGAGGGGACCCCGGGGGAGTGGAGTCAGGCTCCCACCCTGAACTTCTGGGCTTGAGGGCTCAGCAGGCCCCTGGGTGGGTCTCACACACACCCCTCCAGAGCCGCATACCCGGAGCTGACAGGTGCCAAGCACGTCCTGACTGTTTCCCAGAGTCTGAGGGACTGTGAAAGTTGGACACGGGCCCGTGTTCATGGCCAGTCACAGCAAGCAAAGGCCCTGCCCTAACCTCACACCCTGGGGACCCTGGGGACGGCCAGACCCCTGCTGGGGCACCTTGATCGCGTTTGACGCTGGCAGACAGTCTCCCTCTCTGGTTACTCTCCTCGCTGGGCACCTGAAACCCGGGGCCTGCGCCTCAGCTCACAGGTCCCTCTAGAGGACTAGGAGGTGGCGCAGTGAGTAAAGTCTTGGGCCCACAGCATGACATCCTGAGTTTGATCCCTGGCACAGTATTGATGGATTTGTGCCCTGGTTCTCTCTCCCCTCTCTTTGCTTAATCAATAAATTGAGAGGGACAGGTGGTGGTACGCCAGATTCCGTGCGCATGTCACCATGCACGAGGACCCAGGTTCAAACCTCTGCTCCCCACCTGCAGGGAGGAAGCTTCATGGGCAGATTCATTTCTCTTCCTCATCTTGTGCTCTTGCCTTCTGTTTGGAAACATGCCATGGGGAACTTCTAACACATGGACTTGAGCCGGGGTCCATGCCACTAGGGTTTTGGGTTTACTGCTAACTTTCCTTCCTGCCTCCTTCTCAATTCCTCCCTTCCTCCATTCCTTCCTTCCTTCCTCCCTCCCTTCTTCCTTCCTTCCTTCCTCCCTTCCTCCCTCCCTCCCTTCCTCCCTTCCTCCCTTCCTTCCTTCCTTCCTCCCTCCCTTCTTCCTTCCTCCCTTCCTCCCTCCCTCCCTCCCTCCCTTCCTCCCTTCCTCCCTCCCTCCCTCCCTCCCTTCCTTCCTTCCTTCCTCCCTCCCTTCTTCCTTCCTCCCTTCCTCCCTCCCTCCCTTCCTCCCTCCCTCCCTCCCTCCCTCCCTCCCTTCCTCCCTTCCTCCCTCCCTTCCTTCCTTCCTTCTCTCCTTTCTCCTTCCTTCCATCTCTTTCTTTTTCTTTCTTTTTCTTTCTTCTCTTTCTTGTTTCATGTTTAGAAACTTGGTTTATGCCTTTTTTAGTTCCCAGTGCTGAACAGTTGTATATACATACCTTTTCATCTGGGTATAAAACCCTGAGGTCATTGTCTTATCTGCTCTGATGTTGTGAAAACTGAACTGGTTTTCTGAACGAACTGCCCTTGTCCCGCACCTTGTGCTTTCTCAACAACGACGGGTCTTCACCCTCGGCCTCTCTGGGGGTCTTCCTCAGAGGGGAGGCTGTGGTGCTGGCATCTTTCAGCGGGTGGCCTCTATGATCTGCCCAGCTTGTGACATTCACTCCTGCCTCGCCTTCCACTGTGCTAACCGTGGACAAGAAGGCAAGTCCACAGAAATCAAGATGATGACAAAGGAGAAGGAAGGGAGTGGGCCTCTAGGAATGCTGTGGGGGAGAGGCGGGCTCGGGGCAGAGCACGGGGAGAAGGCTTGGTCCCTGTGAAGCTGTCTCTAAGTTGTGTGACCTTGGGAAATCCTCGGAGCTTCCTCTGCCTTGTTTTCTTCTATAAAAATGGGCACAACAAGCACCCCTTCTCCCCCTGAACACTCTCTCTGCTTCAGAGTTTTGCTGATGATCTTGTGAAATACGGCTCTAAGGTGATCTGTGCAGTCGTAAGTCAGAAACCGCAAGTCCGCTGAGGTCCTGGGTAAAATGTCCTCAGAGCGGACAGGCTTCAGAGGACATCCCGACAGAGCATGCGAGAGGGCAGCTTTCTCTGCCTCCTTTGGAGAACCTTGAGTTTTCAGGGGCTGGGCAGTGGCACACCCAGTTAAGTGCACATAGTACTAAGCTCAAGGACCTAGACAAGGATCCAGGTTCGAGCTCTGGCTCCCCACCTGCCGGGGGAAGCTTCACAAGCTCTGAAGCAGGTCTGCAGGTGTTTATTTCTCTCTCTCTCTCTCTCTCTCTCTCTCTCTATCTATCTCCCCTTCCCCTCTCAATCTCTCTCTGTCCTATCCAATCAAATGGGAAAACAGTAGCCTCCAGGAGCAGTGGATTTGGAGTGCCGGCTCTGAGCCCCAGTGATCATCCTGGAGAAAGAGAAAATGGGAAAAGGAACTTTGAGTTTCGACCCAGCTTCTCCCAACACAAGCCAAGCGCTGCTCTTGGGTTCCCAAGAATAGTTGGTTACAGTTCTAGCTTCAGCTCACCATCAGCGGTGGCCAGGGGGAGTGACGGCCAGTCCCCAGAGGGGGGACGGCAAGCAGGTGCCGGTGATAGGCCACCAGCCTGGGCAGCTCAGAGCCCAGCAGGATGCAGCCCGGGGAGCCTGCACAGTGGCAGGTGTCTGTTCTCAGGGCTACTGTTTGGAGCTTCCTGCCTTGCGGTCAGGGGAACCACAAGCCATGGAGCCTCCATTGTATTTCTGTCTTAAAAAATCATGTTCACTGGGAGTCGGGTTGGAAGTGCAGCAGGTTAAGCACCCATGGAGCGAAGCACAAGGACCTGCATAAGGATCCCGGTTCCAGCCTCCAGGCTCCCCACCTGCAGGGGGGTCGCTTCCCAGGTGGTGAAGCAGGTCTGCAGGTGTCTGTCTTTCTCTCCCCCTCTCTGTCTTCCCCTCCTCTCTCCATTTCTCTCTGTCCTATCCAACAATGACAAAATTAATAACAATAAAGAACATCAGGGGCAACAAAAGGGAAAATAAATTAATATTAAAAAATTTTTTAAAAGAACATCAGTCATGAAAAATTTTTTTAAAAAAATCATGTTCATCATCAATGATTGAAAGAAGTTTATAAAATCCTAAGAGTGGGGCCGAGTGGTGGTGCACCTGGTTAAGCGCACACATCACAGGGCACAAGGACCCAGGTTCAAGCCCCTACTCCCCACCTGCAGGGGGAAAGCTTCACGAGGGGTGCAGCAGGGCTGCAGGGGTCTCTTTCCCTCTCTGTCCCACGCTCCTCTCTCAATTTCTCTGTCTCTATATAGTAAAAAAAAAAATCAGGAGCTCAGGGACATACTTTTTTGCACACGGTTGTTTGCGTACAAGCTCCTGAGCCCGTCACAGGAGCTCCCGTGCCCCTGTCTCTCTGCCAGTCTCCGTAGGTGTTTCACAAGTAACCACCGTGTTTCCCTCTGTCTCAGCCATCGCAGAAGCCATCGAGATTCCACAGTTTATTGGACGCAGTTACCTGATGTATGACAACCCAGATATCCTCAAGAGGTAACCACTGTCCTCAGCTCCCTGGGTCAGATTTCTCAATACCCACCCCCGGACATATGTAATATAGTGTAGTATGAAATAGTTACGATTATGATGCACAGTATAATTATACTTGTGTGTTGTATACATTTATTTATTTGTAGGAGGAAGAGGATAAGAGAATAAGAGCTAGACTGCAGCTCCATCAGGTCCCAGAGAGAGGGGTCAGGCTGTGGCGTGCTGGGTTAGGAAGAGGGCAGAGAGATTTGGATGTAGTGATAGGATTCTATGTGGCATGGAGGGGAAGAGAGGACGGGACCTGGAAAAAACAGGGGCCAGTTGTGTGCAGATGCAGACAGAGAGTTGTGGAGGTGACAGTCAGCCCCTGTCTGCAGCCTTGGGAGAGCCGCGGGGTCTGCAGTGGAGGGCTGGGGATTCAGAGCTCTGGTGGGAATGGCGTGGGATTGTATCCCTGTTGACGTGTAATTTTGTAATTCAATATTGACTCGCTAATAAAAAATAAATATAATAATACAGTATAAATATATAACACAATATGGTTATTATAATAGTCTACATAATCATATTTATATACTATATAATTTTATTTATAAAGTCAGATATTTATACATAATATAGTAATAGTATAATATAAATATGATATAGTCCGAAGATCAGTTCACACAGGGAAGCTGAGGAAAGCACACGAAATAAATACAGCAACTTGCATCCAACCAATGGACTTGAAAGCGCAGTTCCTCAGACAGCCCCAGTGGGAACAACTGCTATCCTCTCTGGCCAGGGGGTGGGGAGAGGGGCATGGCCTGGCCTGGGCTTCGCTCCGTGTTCCAGGAGCCAAGGGTGATGGGGACAACGGCCCAGGCAGGACAGTTAGCTGCACCCCGTCTAGTGACCTGTAGACAGTGCTCTCTCCTGAGCAAACACTGGAAGGTCAGATTCTGTTTAGCGTCTTCATGATGAAGGCCCACGGTCCTCCTGAACCCCACGTCAGTCCAGTGAGAGGCTCCTTCTGTGGCCGCAGGGAAGCACCCAGAGACACCCAAGTCTGGTCCCTGCTGGCAGGAATGCCACTTCTAAGCTGGAGTTCAGGCTCCTGGCTGACAGACCCTTCTTCTTCTTCCATGCTTTATTTTTCATTAGTGATTTGATATTGATTTACAGATTGTAAGGGGTATAACTGTAATAGGGGTGTAAGTCCACAGAGCTCCCACCACCAGAGCTCCCTGTCCCATCCCCTCCATCAGAAGTTTTCCTGTTCTTTATCCCACTGGGAGGATGGACCCAAATTCTCTATGGGGAGCAGAAGGTGGGAGTCAGGCTTCTGTCATTGCTTCTCCGCTGGACATGGGTGTTGGCAGGTGGACCCACACCCCAAGCCTGTGTCTGTCTGTCCCTAGTGGGGCAGGGCTCTGGGGAGGGGAAGCTCCAGGTCACATGGGTGAGGGTATCTGCGCAGGGACGTCAGGATGGCGTAGGTAAGATTAATAAGGCTAACAGTTAACAGTATCTATATACATTCCTCATGATTGGGAGCTACTCTCTGCCCTGATCCAGCTTTCTATTCCTATGCTCAACTCTGACACCATCTCCCCAGACAATAATTTTAGCCCACCTGCATGTGAGCTGTCTGGCTCAGGCAAAAATTATTAACGTCATGGGCCCCTTGGAACAGACCTAAAATAGACTTCCTAGCTTCTCACATGAAGGCCCCTAATTTCATCCGTTTTATTCTTACCTTTGGGTTCCTGTTGATTAAAGAATTTGTCCTGCTTTATATCTTACTGCCTTTCACCCATAAATTTGCAGACGGCACTATGGGACACGTGTTTTCTGTTGAGTAGGAAACACCTCCCCAAGGACCCTTGGTGACCTTGGCATGGACAAAAGTCTGCAATCCAGCAAACCTCGGGGCAGGGAGATGCTGCCCCAGAGCGCTCAGACTTTGAGGCTCACGGCGTGGACCCCCGCCTCATGACGCCACGGCTGACTTTCCTGTCACGAAACGCAGAAATGCCTGTGACCCCCGGTCCTGGCAGACAGATCAGGGATCCATCAAGAGCTGAGACCGCGGGGCCTGGTGTGACGATTTGCCTTTCCTGCAGGGTGTCGGGATCCAGGACAAATGTATTCATGCGCTTCAAGACCAGTGCCAAGGACGGGCTGCTGCTCTGGCGGGGAGCGGCCCCCTTGAGGGCCAATAGTGACTTCATCTCCTTGGGCCTTCAGAAAGGGAGCCTCGTGTTCAGGTAAGGCCAGCTGCAGCTGCCTTCAGTGTCACCCTGTGAGTCCTCTTTTACTATCTTATGAAATTTGTTTTGTTTATTATCTTTATGTATTTCATAGAGATAGGCAGACACTGAGAGGAGGGGGATATAGTGAGAAAAGCAGAGATACCGGCAGCCCTGCTTCACCACTCCTGAAGCGTCCACCTGCAGGTGGGAACCAGGGCTTGAACCTGGGCCCTTGTACATTGCAACCTGTGCTCAGCTGGGTGCAACACCGCCCAGACCTTCATTATCTTTCATTTCTTAGACAGAGACAGGCAGAAATTGAGAGGAAGGGGGAAAGACAGAGAGACACCTGCAGCCCTGCTTCGCAGAAGGTGGGGACCCGGGGCTCAAGCCTGGGTCCTTGTAACATGTGCGCTCAACCAGGTGCGCCACCACCCGGCCCATTCTTCTGCTGTCTTTTATTGATCGGACAGAGACATGCAGAAATGGAGAAGAAAAGAGAGCTAGAGAAGGAGAGAGACAGAGAGACACCTGCAGCCCTGCTGCGTCACTTGCAAAGCTTTCTCTCTGCAGGTGGGGACCAGGGGCTCCAACCCCTCCCCCTCTCCCCCTCCCCCTCCCTCTCCCCCTCCCCCTCTCTCTCCTGCTCCCTGTCTCCCTCCCCCTCCCCCTCTCCCTCTCCTTCTCCCGCTCCCCCTTTCCCTCCCCCTCCCCTTCCCCCTCTCCCTCCATCTATCCCCCTCCCCTCCCCCTCTCCCCCCTCCTTTTCCCTCTCCCTCTCTCTCTCCCTCTCCCTCTCCCTCTCCCTCCCTCTCCCTCTCCCTCCCTCTCTCTCTCCCTTTCCCTCTCCCTCCCTCTCCCTTTCTCCCCCTCTCCCTCCCTCTCTCTCTCCCTCTCCCTCTCCCGCTCTCTCTCCCTTTCCCTCTCCCTCTCCCTCCCTCTCCCTTTCTCTCCCTCTCCCTCTCCCTCTCCCTCTCCCTCTCCCTCTCCCTCTCCCTCTCCCTCCCTCCCTCTCTCTCTCTCCCTCTCTCTCTCCCTCTCTCTCTTCTCTCCCTCCCTCTCTCTCTCTCCCTCTCTCTCCCTCCCTTTCTCTCTCTCCCTCTCTCTCTCCCTCTCCCTCTCCCTCCCTCTCCCTCCCTCTCCCTCCCTCTGCCTCTCCCTCCCTCTCCCTCCCTCTGCCTCTCCCTCCCTCTCCCTCTCCCTCCCTCTCCCTCCCTCTGCCTCTCCCTCCCTCTCCCTCCCTCTGCCTCTCCCTCCCTCTCCCTCTCCCTCCCTCTCCCTCCCTCTCCCTCCCTCTGCCTCTCCCTCCCTCTCCCTCCCTCTGCCTCTCCCTCCCTCTGCCTCTCCCTCCCTCTCCCTCCCTCTCCCTCCCTCCCTCTCCCTCCCTCTCCCTCTCCCTCTCTCTCCCTCTGCCTCTCCCTCCCTCTCCCTCTCCCTCCCTCTCCCTCCCTCTCCCTCCCTCTGCCTCTCCCTCCCTCTCCCTCCCTCTGCCTCTCCCTCTCCCTCTCCCTCTCCCTCTCCCTCTCCCTCTCTCTCTGTCTCCCTCTCCTTCCCTCCCTCCCTTCTCTCTCAATTTCACCCAGTCCTGTCCTGTCCAATAAAATGGGAAAGCTGACTACCTGGAGGGAGCAGTGGACTCATAGTGCTGGCAGCAGTGACCCTGGGGGCGGGGCTGGAGAGACCAAACACCTTCACCCTGTGGTCAGTCAGTCGGTCGCCAGAGCCTGCTGGCCCAGAGGTCAAGCACAGAGCTACTCTTCACACCCCTTTTGGGGCTGGCTGTCTCAAAACCATTTTCTTGTGGTTTTCCTGTGGTTAACCTCACCAAGGCTTCAAGAACTTGATGGTGCCCCAAAAGGGAACTGAAACAGTAGCTCTGCGTGGCTGGCTCCCCCCAAACAGCCAGCTCAGACCTGTCCCTCTCCCTCCTCAGCCAGACAGACAGACTCCAGGTGCTAGAGGCACCCCAGCTGCAGCCAGACCCCACCCCCAGCCCTGGACGTGCCCCCGCAGGCCCACACTCTTCCTCCTTGGCCCCTCTCACAACTGCCTGGCCCCTGGACGTGCTTCTCCCGTTCCCTTGCCTGCCTCCAGTCCCTGGGAGCTGGCCGTGCTCTCGGAAGCCTGGCGCTGTGAAGGGGCTGCGGGGCTCGGCCCTCCAGGGCTGCCGTCCATCCGTCCATCTGTAATGCCTTCCTCTTGCGGTAACCCCGTCCCTCTCACCCCGTCAGCCGGTCACTCGGCCCGGTGGGCGCAGGCGGAGCATGGCTGCAGCTGGGCACCGGAGGGCAGGGCGTGGGCGTTGAAATGCCACCAGCCAGCCTGCCGGAGGGCTCGCTTCAGAGGGCCGTGCCTGGACCTCCCCCCGCGAGTCTCGGTGGGTGGTGTGGACGGACTAGAAGTCCCTGAGAAGGGGGCTCCTTGCTGGGCCAGGAACCACTGAGAACCAGCAGGAAGTGGGCAGAGGTCTGCACATCAGTGTCAGATGGACCCAGTCTTCCTCCCTTCCTCCCTTCTTTTCTTCCTTCCTAACTTCCTTCCTTCCTTCCTTCCTCCCTCCCTCCCTCCCTCCCTCCCTTCCTCCCTCCCTCCCTTTCTTATTTCCTTCCTTCCTTCCTCCTTCCCTCCTTCATTCCTTCCTTCACCCTTCCTTTCCCCCTCCTTCTCTTCCTCCCCTTCTTTCTCCTCTTCTTCCTCTTCCTCTTTCTCCTCCTCCTCCTCCTGTCACCAGGGTTGTTGCTGGGGTACTGTGCCTGTGTAATGAATCTACCTCTCCCAGTCATCATCCCCCCTTTTTCTTTTATGATAGAGACAGGGAGAACTTGAGAGGGAAAAGCGAGATGGTGAGAGAGAGAGAGAGAGAGAAAGATTTCTACCTCCAGCCCTGCTCCGCAGCTCATCAAGAGTTCCCTGTGCACAGGGCTCGTACGTGGCAGCTGGGGCTTGAACTCGGCTCCCCATGGCGCGGTAACAGGCGAACCCTTAACCTGCTGAGACTCCCAGCCCTGGGCCATGTTTTATTTTACATAAGGAAGAGGCTTCCCAGGGTGGAGTGTCCTTGCCTGGGGAGACGGGAGGCTATTTACAGCCTCTGCAATGAGAGTGGGGACTTGAGAGCCAGACCCCAGAGAAGCCACAAAGTGACCCCCAGCCGCAGCCCCACGTGGAGGACTGGACGCGGAGCCCACTGCTCTGAGCACGGCTCAGCTTGAGCAGGGACACTCGCTCACTCGCTCGCTCGGCAGGCCAGAGAGAGATGCCCAGCCCAGCCCGCGTCCTTGCTGCAAGCACACCCGTAGATTTCCACGACCGGGTCCCCCTCGGGCTCCAGCACAGCTCCTCTGCGACTGTTCCCGGGTCACCTTCCTACTTTCCTCTTCTGAGAGCTGGACATTCCCAGCCTGCTGGCCGCCCCCCACACATGCCACTGTCCCGGGACAAGCGTGCGGACCTGAACTCTTGCCGCTGGCTGTCTTTCCTGCCTGTCTCTCAAGGTGGACTCGGCCTTGCTGCTGAGCCCCCGTGAGACATCGGGTCTAGTCAGGGGCTGACTGATTCCTGTGGGTGTGACTAGTGCTCAGTCCTTGGGTGTATTGTTTCACTTTGCTGTGTCTTGTAGATGGATTATTTTACTGACTATTCCCCCTAGTCCTTCAGGGAATGTATTATATTATTATTATTAATGATTTATAAACTCTATGAGAGAGAGAGAACATCACTCAGACACATTCAGTATCCGCAGGTGTCTCTCTCTCCCTCTCTATCTTCCTCTTCTCTCTCAATTTCTCTCTGCCTCTATCCAATAGTAAATAAATGAAAGTCTGAAAACAAAACCATTGGGAGACTGAATAGCAAAATAAGTTGGGGGTGGCAGCAGGGACTGGCCAAGTTCAGGTCGCATGGATTAGCCCCGGGGTTTCAGGCAACTTCTCTTAAGCCTTCCCGGGCACCTTTCTGCAATGTTCTGTTCGATTTGGTTTTGTCTCTTAAGAAGTAGAAGCACGTGTAGTTGTTTCGGGGGACTGTCGTAACTGGCATCCAGTGCCTCAAAGCTGCAGAGACCTCTCCTGTCACTCGGCCGTCAGAAGTCTCAGACGCAGGTGCTGGCAGGGCTGCTTCCTGTTGAGGACTGTGCGGGTCTGTGTTGTCTTTCTTGGGGCTGCTGATTTCTGGGGCCCGGGGCTCCTCAGGGCACAGACGGGCCACTGGGTTCCCTGCCGTCTCCTCTCTCACGGCATTCTCGCCCACGTGTCCCTGCTCCTGCTTCCCTCTGCTGAGACGACGGCAGCCGTGTGGGACTGAGAATCCCCTAGTCCTGTAGGGCCGTCTCCTAGCTGGTCACGACTGCGAAGAGCCCATTTCCATGAAAAGCCGTATCATGACGTCCTAGATGGGTAGGAGTTTGAGGGAGTGACAGTTCTACCAAGCACTACCCTAGAAGTACTAAGTGTCTTGTTTTAAAAATTTTACTAGAAACAGAACTGGAGAAGGAGGGGGAATAGAGAGAGAAAGAAAAAGAGAAAGAGACAGCCACAGCACTGCTTCACTGCCCGTGAAGGTGCGGGCCGGAGGCTCGAACCTGGGTCCTTGTGCATTGTAACGTGTGTGCTATCGCCTGAGCCCTTTTTTCTGTTTGTTTATTTTGATAGAGACAGAAAGAAACTGAGAGACTAAGGGGAGATAGAAAGGGAGAGAAACAGAGAGACACCTGCAGCCCTGCTTCACCACTCATGAAGTTCCCTTCCTGCAGGTGGGGACCAGGGGCTTGAACCCGGCTCCTTGAGCATTGTAATGTGTGCGCTTAACCGGGTGCGCCACCGCCCGGGCCCCTCCAGACTGACTTTTTCAAGTAGAAAGCAGCAGAGACAGACTGCAGGAGGGAAACACAGCAGCACGGACTCTTCCTCCAGTGCGGCGTGGGGCTGGGCTGGAGCCTGAAATCTAGCGTCTGCTACGACTTTCTGCCGGGCGGGCAGCGAGCACCCGGGAGCCTCAGAAGAAGAGCCACCTGAGACGCGGTGTCTGCCATGTCCTGACTCATTCCGGCCTCCCTCTTGCTCTCCCACTCTAGTTACAACCTGGGTAGCGGAATGGTGTCCATCACGGTGAATGGTTCCTTCAGTGACGGTCGGTGGCACCGAGTCAAGGCTGTCAGGTAAGTACCAAGGTGGGCAGGAGGCAGAGCTGGAGTCCACACACACACAGACACACACGCACACACACAGAAACACAGACACACACACACAGACATACGCAGAAACACACACACAGACACACAGACACACACACAGAAACACACACACACAGACACACACAGAAACACAGACACATACACACACAGACACACAGACACACACAGAAACACAGACACACAGAAACACAGACACACACACAGACAGACACACAGACACACACACAGACACACACAGACACACACAGAAACACAGACACACACAGAAACACAGACACACACAGAAACACAGACACATACACAGACACACACTCACACAGACACACAGACACACACAGAAACACAGACACACACACAGACACATACACAGACACACACACACAGACACACACACAGACACACACACACAGACACACACACAGACACACACACACAGACACACACACACAGACACACACACATGTATAAGCAATTGTTCTTTTTCTTTTTTAACCAGAGCCCTGCCCAGCTCTGGACTGTGGTGGTACAGGGGATTGAACCTGGGACTTTGGAGGCTCAGGCATGAGAGTCTCTAAATAACTATTAAGCTATCTCCCTCGATAACTTTAATTTAAAAGAGCAGTAGAAACAGACATCCTTTCTTGACAAGGGTTCATAACACTGCATAAGTTCAGACAGCAGCTTAGAAAAACGCCCATGTTCAGCGGGGAAGCAATGACAGAAGCCAGACCTCCCACCTTCTGCATCCCACAGTGACCCTGGGTCCATACTCCCAGAGGGATGGAGAATAGGAAAGCTATCAGGGGAGGGGATGGGATACAGAGTTCTGGTGGTGAACACTGTGTGGAGGTGTACCCCTCTCATCCTATGGTTTTGTCAGTGTTTCCTTTTTATAAATAAAAAAATTTTTTTTAAAAGAAAAGAAAGATGAAAATCTCTGACCACAGATAAACGCACCCAGCTGAGTCACTCTGGGCCTTTCAGAGACGCTCAAGTCACTCTTCCCCCTTCCCTGAAGAAAGCTTCTACCTGTAGACACTGCTCCACTGACTGTCCACTGTGCTTGGAACTGTGACTGAATCCGCCCCGGGTCTCTGTGCGCTGCTGCTCTGCGTGTGAAGCTTCCCTGGCTACTCTGGCCTTGAGGCTAAAACCTCAGTCATTCCCTCCTGGCCCCGGTCAGTCGTCCTCTGCTTCCGGCCTCCTCGCTGACCACTCTCCTGCCTTCTCCAGAACTCTCTGTGCTCAGCCTTTTCCTTCTGTTGTCTCTGGGCCACTGTCACTTCCTGTTTGCAAGGCCATTCACAGGACCTCACCTCCTAGCCTCCAAATCTCACCTCACAGAACTTCCCTGCAAAGCCAGCCTCCCTCTCTCTCTCTCTCCTTCCCTTCCTCCTCCCTCTCCCTCTCCCTCTCCCTCTCCCTCTCCCTCTCCCTCTCCCTCTCCCTCTCCCTCTCCCTCTCCCTCTCCCTCTCCCTCTCCCTCTCCCTCTCCCTCTCCCTCTCCTCTCCCTCTCCCTCTCCCTCTCCCTCTCCCTCTCCCTCTCCCTCTCCCTCTCCCTCTCCCTCTCCCTCTCCCTCTCCCTCTCCCTCTCCTTTCCCTCTCCCTCTCCCTCTCCCTCTCCCTCTCCCTCTCCCTCTCCCTCTCCCTCTCCCTCTCCCTCTCCCTCTCCCTCTCCCTCTCCCTCTCTCTTCCCCTCTCCCTCTCCCTCTCCCTTTCTCTCTCTCCCTCTCCCTCTCCCTCTCTCCCTCTCCCTCTCCCTCTCTCTCTCTCTCCCTCCTCTCTCTCTCTCTCCCTCCTCTCTCTCTCTCTCTCTCTTCCCCCTTTCCCAGTCCAGGTCAGATGCCCTCTTCTGTGACCCCAGGGCATCTACCATTCCTCCTCCAGCATGGAGTGGCGCCACTCCGTTGTCAGGGGCAGTTGGACTTTCCGACTTGCTCCCAGACGTCGTCTCTGGAGGGCCATTTTGCTGTGTCTGTTGCAGCCGCGCCATTTCCACACAGTGCCTGGCTCCTGTAGACACTTGGACACACTTTGTCGCAGTGAAGGTAGGATTCAGCGACACTCCAGAATGATGCTGTTTTCTCTTTTTTACACAGGGAGGGCCAGTCTGGGAAGGTGACTGTGGATGACTACGGGGCCAGAACGGGCAAGTCTCCCGGCATTATGGTACAGCTCAACACCAACGACCCTCTCTATGTGGGTAAGAGGCCCGTGCATCTCTCCGGGTGCCAGCGTACTGACCAGCCCTCCACTTACGTGCCCCCCACACACCCCAAAGCTGTGCGCCTGACTAGATCAGTCAGAGATGTGGAGATCAGGAAGCTCTCCAAAGACTTTACCCGTTCATCTTTGATTCGCACCAGGAGGCAAGAAGTGATGATTACTCACTTCTGTGCTTTTCCCAGCCCGCCGGGACAACCAGACCTTTCTTCTCTGTAGAACAGGAACTTGCTAAGCAGAGCTCCGGGAGTTCCCTGGGGGGAGGCAGATCTGCCTCTGTGGCCCTCTGGAGACTAGAATGAGCAGCATGTCTGTGAATAGTTCGGCCTGGCGTCACTCTCTCAGAGTGGAACCCAGGGAAACCATTTAGCTTCAGTGTTGTTGCTTTGGGTGTCAGATGACATCGTCTTTAAGTAGACGCTACCTTGGGTTGATCTTATAGGATGTTTGGGAATATACTAGAAACCATTTGGTTTGTCTACTCTTTATATATAAACCTAGTTATTTAGGACAGAGAGAAATTGAGGGCGGGAGGGAGAGAGAAAGAGAGACACCTGCAGCCCTGCTCCACCACTCGTGAAGCTTCCGCCCTGAAGGTGAGGCCCAGGAGCTCGCTGGCCATGCCGTCTTTAGGCCCCGCTGCTGGGCACTCAGATGGTCCCGTGAGCCAGAAATCACTCCGGGGCTAAGGGAAGTCGCTCACCCGGGCAGTGCGCTGCTTTGCCCTGTGTACGGCCCAGTCTGAGCCCAACCCATACCACTCTGGAGAAAGCTCTTGTCTCTTTCATCCTCTCTCTGCCTCTGACTTTTTTTAAAGGAATTTTCTTATTTCTTTTTTAAAATTATTTTTACTTATGTATTTATTATGGGATAGAGACAGAGAGAAATTGAGAGGGGAGGGGGGTGTAAAAAGGGAGAGAGAGACAAAGAGACGCTGCACCCTTGCTTCACCACTCGTGAAGCTTTCCCCCTGCGGGTGGGAACCAGGGGCTTGAACCTGGGTCCTTGCTCAACCAGGTGCGCCACCGCCTGGCCCCTGTCTGCCTCTGTCTTTTAAAACAACCACACACAGGGAGTCGGGCGGTAGCACGGCGGGTTAAGCGCACATGGCACAAAGCACAAGGACCAGCGTAAGGATCCCGGTTCGAGCCCCCGGCTCCCCAACTGCAGGGGAGTCGCTTCACAGGTGGTGAAGCAGGTCTGCAGGTGTCTGTCTTTCTCTCCCCCTCTCTGTCTTCCCCTCCTCTCTCCATTTCTCTCTGTCCTGTCCAACAACGACGACACCAATAACTACAACAATAAAAAATAAAATAATTAAAAAATTAAAAAAAATGAGTAACCACACAGGAGGTGTGCGTGGGAAGCTTCATGCAGCGGCCAGACCCACCTGTCCCTCGAGGCTCTGGTCACGAGTGAGGCAGATGTGCCTTGCCAAGAGCTGACGGCCAGGGACCCCCGGGTCAGCGGGCACCGCAGGGCCCCGAGACAGGCCTTGCCGCGCCCGGGCTCACCCGCCTCCCTCCCGCTCCCTCCCTCCACCAGGTGGGATGAAGGAGGTCGCCCTGCGCACCGACCGGCGGTACACGAGTGGCCTTGTGGGCTGCGTCTCGCACTTCACCCTGTCCGCTGACTACCACATCGACCTCGTGGACGACGCCGGGGACGGGAAAAACATCAAGATGTGCGGAGCCAAGTAGCCGGGCTGGCCGGGCACAGGGACAGAGCCTTCTCTCCTGGGCCCCGGGGGCCAGACCCTGCCGCTGTCACACACGGGGCCGGACCAGGTGTGTTTCCTGCCAAGCGTCGCCGCCGCATGAGCAGCTCCACGGACGGAGACCGGAGCCCCGAGTGGCCTCTCCTGCTGACGCCCTGCGGGCCGGACTCAAGGATGAAGGCCCTGTGTGGGAGCCCCAGACTTTGCTGAATGTGAGGGCGGCCGGAGGTCACAGCGCTGCATACTCCAGAGCCTGTCTGCTGCAGCTCCGTGTGTGCTGATGACACATTGTTCAGAAAAAGAAAGGAAGAGAGAGAGAGAGAGAGAGAGAGAGAGAGAGAGAAAGGGTGCATGAGTGCGTGAGTGAATGAGACACACCCAAAGGCAGTTTTAAAACCCTCTCCCTCCCTGACACGTCACTCTTCCTGACAGTGAGACAGCTCTGTGACATCCAGCCTCAGTTTACGCACCCCGGCCTGTGGACCTTAGGGTCATGAAACCCTTCTGCTCCCTCCCCGTTGGCTGCTCAGTGTGCTCCCACCATCAGAAGGAAGACAGACACGGGGAGCCTGGGCAGAGACCATGATGGTCACGCCGCCCAGGGCAGTGAGATGCCCTCAGATTTTTCTAACGCAGAGGGAAGGAAGCAGGCAGGGGATTTTTGTGGCCGTTCTTTCTCGTATGTGTGTGTTTTTGGAGCTGTGCACTGCCACACGGCTGACTTTTACTCTTTTGGGTGGACAACCCCAATCTCTCTGCACACCTGTGGACCCCCTCCAGGAGATGTGCTTGGACCCCTTGTGGTGTCTGTGCAGGTGGCGGGGGGGGGGGAGCTGACTTTGGGGGCACTACTCAGTGTCGGGGGTCAGAGCTGACAAGCGTCAGGCTTTCTGGAACCAGGAGGTTGAAAGGAGCAGCTTGATGCAGAGGGCTTCCTGCCCCTTCTGTTCTAAGCCAAGGCAATGTCCCTGTTGAACTTGAATAAAGGAGATGAAGAAGGCTATGTCCTTGTGTTTGACGTCTGTTCCTTGGGAAAGGGATCCTGACGCAGGGCCAGAAGCAGTGGAGCAGGGGGCCTGTTTCGTGCTGAGCTGTGGCTGGGCCCCTTTGCTGGCCCCGGGCACATTCCCAGAGCAGGACTCCTGAAGGAAGGTGACGGGCCCAGTGGGGGGAAGTCGGACCGGCTCGCAGGGAGTCTATAAGTAAACACAGCCATGACTCCACTGGTCTGCGCGGCCTCTGAGCTGTGTGCGAGCTCAGCTTCAGGCAGATTAAAACCGAGGGTGGGGCTGGGCAGCGACACAGCGGTTAAGTGCACACAGTGCCATGCACAAGGCCCCGGCATTGAGCCCCGGCTGTGCACCTGCAGGGGAGTCGCTTCACAGGCAGTGAAGCAGGTCTGCAGGTGTCTGTCTTTCTCTCCCCCTCTCTGTCTTCCCTCCTCTCTCCATTTCTCTTTGTCCTATTGAATAAAATGGAAATATAATAATAATTGTTGTGCGCGGGCCGCGGAAAACAGAGGAGGGGTCCGGAGCGAAGAGGAAACACAAATCTTTATTTGCGCTGGCACCTCAGAGTTGGGTGCTAGAGAAGCAGGTTGGGCCACGTGGAGGTAGCGAAAATGGCCGCCTCACGCAGTAACCTTTCCTGCGTCTGAACACCGGAGTGAAGCGCTGGCAAGAGAGCGAGGTGCGGAAGAAGAAGGTCTTTTATAGGAGCAGCTTTTGCGAGAATGGGAAGGGGGAGGAGTAACCAAAGCACTCCAGGATAGGATGATAACTCTCGTGAGAATGGGAAGGGGAGGAGTAACCAAAGCACTCCAAATATCACGGGGATATAGACAATGTCCTGAGGGCACAACATGGCTGAACAGGCACTCCGAAAATGTCCCAACTCTCACGGGAACTAGCAGTAGCCTGAGGGGACAACATGGCAGATGTGACTGCATCCGCACAATTTCCTAGCAAATAATAATAATAATAATACTAGGGCTAGAGTGACTGGGCAGTGGCACACCTGGCTAGGCACACATGTTACAGTGTACAAGGACCCAGGTTCAAGTCCCCATCCCCGCCTGCAGAAGGGAAGCTTTGCAAGTGGTGAAGAAAAGCCACAGGTGTCTCTGTCTCTCTCAGTATCTACCCACTTCCTCTTAATTTCTGGCTATGGCTAGCCAACAAGTGAATAAAGATAATCAGATCAATTCAAATCAAATAATCCTAGGGCCAGGGAAATAGCTGACAGGTGGGGTGCTTCTCTCTGATGCGCGTGACGGAGCCCCAGCACCAGGTGCTGTTTTTCTTTCCTGGGAGAAGCCCCAGTGCTGTGGGCGTCTGTGAACAAACACTCCGGAGTGGAGACGAGGCCGTGTGGGATCAAACCAAACACGTGCGGGTCCAGAGGGACAGGACAATCGGGGGACAGCTGTCTCTCCACGTGTCCGGCCCGGGTCTGAGCCCCGCATCACGCGGAGGTCTGGGCACTGGGAAAGGTCTGGGAGGTCTAGGGCACTGTGGGGTCTCTTCCCATCTCTGTCTGCATATGAATAATAATAATAATAATAATAATAATAATAATAATAAAAAATAATAGGTGCCAGGCAATAGTGCACCTGTTTAAGTGCAGGTGGTACGAAGCTCAAAGACCTGCGTGAGGATCCAGGTTCGAGCCCCGGGCTCCCCACCTGCGGGACATTTCACAAGCTGGGAGGCAGCTCTGCAGACGTCTCTCTGTCTCTTCCTCTATCTCCCCTTCTCTCTCAATTTCTCTACCCAACAAAAATGGGAGGAAATGGCCGCCAGGAGCAGTAGAGTCACAGTGCCAGCACTGAGCCCCGGAGGTGACCCTGGAGGCTAAGACAGAGAAGAAGGGAAAGCTATAAAGCTATGCGTGTGTGGGCCTGCACTGCTACAGCTACAGACAGAATCTAGAAACGGAGACTAGGCAAGCTAGAGGCTTTGTCTTAGCTGTCTGCTTGAGGGCTGGGGACTTTCATTTCTTCAGGAGACAAGACACGAGCAGAGAACACAGAGCTGCTTGATGGTGACAAGTCTAGTGCAGGGAGTGGAACCCGAGCCCATCTGGGTGCGTGTCCTGTGCCCTCCTCCTGAGCTGTCGCCCCATCTCTTTACCTCTGGGGGCCTCTGACTACCAGGGTCCTCCCTTCCAGAAGAGTGACGGGAAGTTCTTGTGCCCCGTGGGGAACCGGCTTTAAGCCGAGCTCCTGTGCCTTGAAGGAAACTTCAACGCTGTGGTCTCTTTCCCTCTCTCTCTCAGCTTCTCTGTCTTTGTCTCTCTAAAAAAAAAAGTGATAGTAATGGGGGCCAGGCAGGGGTGCACCCAGTTAAGCTCACAGAGGACGTGACGAAGTGCGAGGACCCAGAGCTGAGCCCCCGGCCTGCAGGGGGGGAGGGTCTCTCTTTTGCCTCCCTTTCCATCTCCCTCCTCTCTCAGTTTCTCTCTGTCCTGTCCAGTAAAATGGAAGAAACGGCAGCCAGGAGCAGTGAATTAATAGCGCAGGCACCAAGCCCCATCGATAAGCCTGGAGGCAAAATAATAATAATAATAATAGTAATAATAGTAATAATGGGGTTGGGTGGTAGCGCAGAGGGTTAAGCGCACGTGGCACAAAGTGCTAAGGATCCCAGTCCCAGCCCCCGGCTCCCCACCTGCAGGGGAGTCACTTCACAGGTGGTGAAGCAGGTCTGGAGGTGTCTATCTTTCTCTCCCCCCTCTGTCTTCCCCTCCTCTCTCCATTTCTCTCTGTCCTACCTAACAACAATAGTATCAACAACAATAATAATAACTACAACAAAGAATAAAAACAATAAGGGCAACAAAAGGGAAAAAGAAAAACAATAATAATAATAGTAGCAAACATCCATGATCCTTTTTTTTTTCCCCTCCAGGGTTATTGCTGGGCTCGGTGCCTGCACCATGAATCCACCGCTCCTGGAGGCCATTTTCCCCCTTTTTGTTGCCCCCGTTGTTGTAGCCTTGTTGTGGTTATTGTTATTGCCATTGTTGATGTTGATGTTGTTGTTGTTGGATAGGACAGAGAGAAATGGAGAGAGGAGGGGGAGACAGAGGGGGAGAGAAAGACAGACACCTGCAGACCTGCTTCACTGCCTGTGAAGCGACTCCCCTGCAGGTGGGGAGCTGGGGGCTCGAACCGGGATCCTTAGGCCGGTCCCTGCACTTTGTGCCATGTGCGCTTAACCCACTGCGTCACTGCCCGACCCCCCCCCCCCCCCCGTGATCCTTTCTTACACAATCTCCTCGGATGTGCAGTTGACAGGAGGCTGTGTGGTAGGACATGATTTTACTGCCTTTCAACCAAACTTGCCCTTTTAAAAAATTATTTACTTATTATTAGAGATAGAAAAATTGAGAGGGAAGGGGGAGATAGGGAGGGAGAGAAACCTGCAGCCCTGCTTCACACTGATGAAGCTTTCCTCCCTGCAGGTGGGAACCAGGGGCTTGAACCCCAGTCCTTGTGGACTGCGATGTAAGCACTTAGCCGGGTGCACCACCGTCTGGCCCCCAACCATACTCGCCTGAATGGTGCCTGGAGAAGGCTGACACGGGGGGCTCTGCGTTTGAGGAGAGCCCCGAGCAGGGAAGGAGAGCCAGAAGAGAGGGTTCCTGAGAAGCTTCTGTCTCCTGTCGGGGTCTGGAAGATTCCCCAGAACTTCTGTGTGTTCTGAGCAGCAAGAATGGCCAGGGCTGGGTGAGGGAGTGCTTCTCCTCCTCCTGTGAAAAGGGACGTCCCAGCCCCCTGCTTCCACGCCAGCTTTTCCTGCACAAGGCCCACCCGAGGGGTCTCGGCCACTCGCTGCCCCAGGAGTCCGGGGAGCTCATACTCACCCAGACGACCCCCGGGCTGCCCGGCACCATACTGCACGGCCACCTTGCCCTCCAGCCTGCAGGCCTCGCCCTTCTTTCCTGGACCCTCCGGACCCTGTCTCCAGACCCCTCCGACGCCAGCAGCCCCTCTGAGTTCCACCCAGGCGCAGACATGCTCTCTGAGGAACGGACACACTCTTCCCACCTGCCCCTGGCCCTGCCCCACCACCCACTCTTTCTCCTCTTCTTCCTCCGGGCGCAGGGAGCTGCCGCCGCCCTGAGTGGGAGGAAGGATCTCGGAAATGTGCCCGGCGTTGGCAGGCCAAGGGCTTTCCACTTGGAGGAGGAGCTGCATTTTTCACCTTTAACCCAGAAAAAAAAAATTATGGTTCTCTGAAAGCTTGTTTTTAGCACAGAGAGCTCCCAACGGAAGGCACGAAGGCGGAGGAGAGGCTCCAGCCCCCAGCAAGACTCTTCACAGCCAAGACATAGCCCTGGCCCTGGCCCTGGCCCCGGCCCCAAGGACTGTTCTGGGGAAGGGAAGCTCCCAGAAGCAGCCGGCAGGAGCCCCACTGCAGGGAAAAATGCGACCCAGGATTCTGGAAAGGCAACACCTAGGGGAAGCAGAGCCAGGCAGACAGCTTCAGCTGATCCCCACCCCTCCTGTCTCTTCTGCATTCAGCCTGTGGGAACACACAGGGGTTGCCCTCCACAGCCCCGACTTGGAGCTGAGGAAAGTGCTTGGCTGGCTTCTCAGAGGCTGGACGGAACACCGCCAGGATCAGGGAGGCGGCGGGAGGGTTCTGCGACAGACGGTCCTGCCTGAGGCTCAGAGGTCACAGGTTCAGTCCCCAACACCACTGGCAAGCAGAGCTGGACAGCACTCTGGTCTCCCTCTCTCTATCGCTCTATCTTCCTCTCTTCCTGTATCTCTCATTAAAACAAAGGATAAAAATATTTAAAAACATTTCCATATGTTATGAAAATTTGGGGGATGGGAGATTTAAAAAAAAATTTATTAGGGAATTAATGGTTTGCAATCAACAGTAAAATACGATGGTTTGTACATGTGTAACATTTCCCAGTTTCCTACATAACCATTCAACCCCCTCCCCCACTGGATCCTCCTCTGCCATCCTGTTCCTGGTGCTGCAACATGGCCTACGACTGGAAGTTAGTATTTCATTAAACCAGGGGAACAACAGCAAACTAACAGCCTTCGGCAGAACAAAGGGTATCAGCACCCAAACAGAAAGACCCCTGTAACATGGGAGAGGAGCATCATAACACACATCAGGAAAAGGACCAGAACACATAAAGAGCTCAGTAAACTTAACACTAAAAAAAAAGTCATGGTCCAGGAGGTAGCACAGTGGATAAAGCATCAGACTCTCAAGCATGAGGTCCTGAGTTCAATCCCCATCCCTGGCAGCACATGGACCAGAGTGATATCTGGTTCTTTCTCTCTCCTATCATTTCTCATGAATCAATAAATAAAATCTCTTTTAAAAAGTCCCATTAGAAAGTGTTGTGAGGAGCCAGGCGGTGGTGCACCTGGTTAAGTGCACAAGTCACAGGGCCCAAAGACCCCTGAAACTTGAATGAGCAGTGAAGCCAGGCAGCAGGTGTCTCTCTGCCTCTCTCTCCCTCTCTAACTCTCTCTCCCTCTCTAACTCTCTCTCCTCCGCAATTTCTCTTTGTCTGCATCAAATAATATAAACTAAGTTTTTAAAATAAAGAAAAAGAAAGTGGGGTGAGGACATGGGCAGAAATTTCACTGAAGAAGAGGAATGTCATTGAGCACAGAGATAAGAGCTCAAAGTCACTGGTCATCGAAGAGACGCGAGAAAACGCAGGATGCCACCCACACCTTCCCCACTTCATTCGCGTGTGACAGTGCCGAGTGAGAGGCCAGGCGACTCCAAGTGCTGGAGGCTGTGGGGCTGAAGGGACCCTCCGGCCCTGCTGCAGGGTGTGCGCTGGTCCAGCCCCGCGGAGAGCAGCCTGGAGGCCTCCCAGAACAGGAGACGTGGGCCTACCCTGGCACCCAGCCATTGCTGTCCTGGGATCTGCCCACAGGAAACAGGAACGCCTGTCAGAAGAGGTCTGTGCGGGCCGGGTGGGGCACACCTGGTCAAGCACAGGGACTCCTGAGTGCAAGGACGCACATGAGGACCAGGGTTCGAGGCCCCGGATCCTCACCTGTGAGGGGGGGGGACGTCACAAGCAGTGAAGCAGGTCTGCATGTGTCTCTGTGTCTCTCCCTCTGTCCCTCTCTTCTCTCACTCTCTCTATCCTAGCCAATAAATTGAAAAAAAATAGTGGCTGCCAGGAGCAATGGATTTATAGTGAGTGCCAGCACAGAGTCCCAGTGAAAACCCTGGAGGCAAAAAAAGAAAAAAGAGAGAAGGGAGAGTGTGGAGGTAGCGAGCGCAGCGGGTTAGGCACAGGTGGTGCCAAGTGCAGGGACTGGCCTGAGGATCCCAGTTTGAGCCCCGGCTCCCCACCTGCAGGGGGTCACATCACAGGCAGTGAAGCAGGTCTGCAGGTGTCTATCTTTCTCTCCCCCTCTTTGTCTTCCCCTCCTCTCTCCATTTCTCTCTGTCCTATCCAACAGCAACAACATCAATAATAACTACAACAATAAAACAACAAGGGCCACATAAGGGAATAAAATAAATTTAAAAAAAAATACAATGAAAAGAAAAATAAAAAAGAAGGGATCTATGTTCACCTATGTTCATAGTGGCGCAATTTGTGATAGGCAAAACCTAAAAGCAAAACAGATGTCCAACAAAAAATGAGTAGTTTAAAATAAAAAAAAGCCATGGTGTATGTATACATGATGGAATACTACTCAGCTGTTAAAAATGATGGGGTTCACCTCTGAGTCATTTTGGATGAAACTAGAAGACATCATGTTAAGTGAGATAAGCCAGAGAGAAGGGCAACAGCCACAGGGTCCCACCTATAAGAGGGACTTGATACACGGGACAGGGAGGGGAGCAGGATGATGCTGGGCACTGCCACATCGCGTCAGAGCAGAGGACTTGGGGCAGCAGGGGCGGTGGGTGCTGGTGCACACAGTACTTGGCGTCTGTTTTCTGCATGACACCCTAACCCCTCTCCTGTGTCCTCCTCCGCCATCCGTCATGTTCCTTCCGGGACCTGAATCCTCTCCCTCCCCGCAGCCCAGCCCCAGAGTCCTTCACTTGGTGCAATATGCCACAGATACAGAGAGAGAGAGAGAGAGACCCCATAGAGAGAGAGACACCTGCTCAGCTCTGGCTGATGGCGGTGCTGGGGATTAAGTCTGGGACCTCAGAGCCTCAGTCAGGCCTGAATATCTTTTGCATCACCATTATTCTGTTTTTCCTTTTACTGGATACAGACAGAGAAATCCAGAAGGATGGGGAAGATAGAGAGGGAAAGAGACAGAGAGACACCTGCTGAGCTGCTCACCGTTTGTGAAGCTTTCCACCTGCAGATGAGGAGCCAGCCGGGGCTCGAACCAGGATCCTGGTGCCGGTCCTTGCGCTTTGTGCTATGTGTGCTTAACCCGCTGAGCTACCGCCCAGCCCCCCAAACTCGAATATTTTTTAAACGAAAAGGAATGTCCCTCGACTATGACCCCACGGGAACCCACCTTGGGGAGGGCACTATCAGCCCGGACTCCCAATCAGAAACCACAACAATGGGGCCCCGCTGCCCAGGCCCAGCCCCTGCCCGCCGGTCTCTGACAGGTGGGCATTCGGCCAGCTGGGCCCATCTCCCTTCCGCACACACGAGGGAGAAAGAGAAGCTGGGCGGCCGGCCTCTGCCGCCTGCAGGCAGCTGGAGGGTCCTGGTGGAAGCGACCTGGTGCCTGTCACTCCCGAATCTCGCTCCCGAGGCGACTCTCCCAGCTGCCCAGCTGGAAAATGACTAGTCCAGGCGGCTGGCTGCTGAGCGGCTGGCCAGGAGTCATCTCCCTGCAACTCCACGTGCCAAGAATGTCGCCTGTTTGACCCCGGTCACGGTCCTCGCCCTCAGACCGGCAGAGCCCACGGGCACGGCCTGCTGGAGTGGGGTGGCAAGGACAGTGGGGAAGACTCTGGGCACAGCTAGGGCGCTCCTCTGCCAGCCTGCTCACGGTCGGCAGCATGGGGCTGCCCGAGGAGACGGGCTTGTCAGTGGCGTCCCGGGGCTCCGTCCACTTTGTGGCTGTTGGAGAAGGGGGCTTGAGCACAGGCCGGGCCCTAAGTGCCTTTCCTTCAGGGCTCACGGCCTTAAGTTTGCCTCTTCCCCCCTCCCTTTCCCTCTCTCTCTCTCCCCTCCTCTCCCTCTCTCTTTCTCTTTGCTGACTTGGCTAGGCTTCACTGCTCCAGGCCAACATTTAATTTTTTTTAAATTACTTTATTTGGGGGTAGGTAGCATAATAGTTACGCTATTATACTCTCATGTCTGCGGCTCCAAAGTCCCCAGTTCAATCCCCTGCACTGCCATAAACCAGAACAGAACAACGCTCTGTAAAATAAATAACAAATAAACAAATAAATGTTATTATTCGTTAATGAGAAACATAAGACAGGGAGGAAGAAAGAACCAGACACCACATGTAGGTGCTGCCAGGGACTGAGCTCGGGACCTCGTGCTTGAGAGGTCAGTGCTTTACCCACTGCACCACCTCCTGCTTTATTCTCAGCACCAACAGAGAGAGAGAGAGAGAGAGAACTAGGGCTGGGGTGATAGCATGGTGATTATGATTGCACAGAAGTACTTTTTCATGCCTGAGGCAGCAAAGCTCCTAAATTTAATCCTTATGGTAGAGAAGAAGAGAGGAGCAGGGAGGGGGAGGGGAGGGGAGGAGAGGGGAGGGGGAGGGGAGGAAAGGGGAGGGCAAGGGAAGGGAGGAGAGGGGAGGGAAGGGGAGGGGAGGGCAAGGGAAGGGAGGAGAGGGGAGGGAAGGGGAGGGGAGGGCAAGGGAAGGGAGGAGAGGGGAGGGGAGGGGAGGAGAGGGGGGGAGGAGAGGGGGGAGGAGAGGGGAGGGGAGGGGAGGAGAGGGCAAGGGAAGGGAGTGGAGGGGCGGGCAGGGGAGACAGAGGAAGAGGAAGATACAGACCACCCAGGCCCCCTGGGCAGCAGGCGGGTCTGACCCCAGCTCGCCCATGTTGAGAGAAGGCCGCGCCTGGTGCTGGGGAGCTGTCTGTCTGGCCTCATGTCTGTCCTTCCCGAGCCCTCCTTCACCAGGCCTGCAGGTTGAGCCCGTCTGGACGCCGTGACCAGAGCGTCACTCCACTGCGGTGGGCCCGGGACCCCAGTCACTAGGGCCTGGCTGCGCCTTCTCCGGCCTCTGCCGGGCCTCCCCTCCGTGGGCTCAGCAGCCCTGCCGGCCCTGGCCCTGCGAGAGCTTCAGCTCGGCCTGGGGAGACGCTCTCAGCCCAGCTCCTCTTTCCCACAAAGATGTCTGGATATGGGGGGTCTCCGCGTTCCTGCCGGCCTGTGTCTCCAGCCTGACTGCCGTCCAGAGGGCTCACGAAGGCCCAGGAGCTCCCAACACGCAGCCTTCTCACCTCTGGGGAGGGAGCCAGCGGCCGACCTCCTGGGACTCGGGCCCTCTCTGAGGGAGGGCCAGGCTGGGAGACAGGAGCCTTGGGCTGGAGTGCCTCTGGGGAGGAATCCAGGGCAGCTGGAATTCGCTCATAGACACTCACTTTTAGGAACAAAAGGAACAGGCAGCTGGCCAGGGCGATTAGCTGAGGACAGTAACCCGCGGGAGTGTGGAGACAGAGTGATGGACCGGTCAGACAGGGGCCCGCCCTGGGTCACCGGGTCTGAGGTCCTGCCCGCCCTGCCCACACACATTCTACCTTCTCAGTGAACCCGGAGCTCAGAGGGAGACAGCTCCCCAGACAGAGCCTGGGCCCGGTCTGACCCCTGGCACAGGGTACTGTGCACAGTACCAGGGAGCTCCGCGGATGGCACAGTCACACTGCGGAATCTTTCTTTTTGTTTTATTTTAACTTGTGTTTTTATTTATTTATTATTGGGTAGAGACAGACAGAAATTGAGAGGGGAGGGGAGACAGAGAGAGGGAAAGAGACAGAGACACACCCGCAGCCCTGCTTTGCCGTTCGTGAAGCTTCCCCACTGACGATGGGGACCGAAGGTTTGAACCCTGGTCCTTGCGCACGGTGATGTGTGTGCTCAGCCAGGGTTGCAGCCACCTGGCCCCACACTTCCCTTGTGTCTTTAGCCAGAGACTAATCATTCTGGGGTAAGATCCCCTCCAGCAGAACCCAATCTGTGTGTGAGGCGCGTAGGTCCTTAGGCTTCTCTGGTGCCCGCACACTGGTTCTTCCTCCTGCTCCTTATTCCTTTTTTTTTTTTTTTTTTTTTTTTAACCAGAGCCCTGCTCAGCTCTGGCTTATGGTGGTGCGGGGGATTGAACTTGGGGCTTTGGAGCCTCAGGCATGAGAGTCTCTTTGCATCACCATTGTGCTATCTGCCCTCTGCCCCTTTTTTTTTTTTTGGTCCTCCTCTTTCTCCTCCTCTCATGGTGTTTACAGGGTCTCAGTTCACACACTTTCAGTGCATTGGGTCACTTCTTAACGTGGGGCTGGGGTGAGAGGGAGAAAGTCACACACACACACACACACACACTCTCTCTCTCTCTCTCTCTCTTCACCAAGCCTTCATTCATTGGCCTAATATATTCTCTTCCTCCTCCTCCTTTTTTTTTTTTTGTTGTTTTTTGCCTCCATGGTTATCGCTGGGGCTCAGTGCCTGCACCACAAATCCACTGCTCCTGGAGGCCTTCCCTCCTTTTTTCCCCTTGTTGTTTAACGTTGTTGTGGCTATTATTGTTGTTGATGATGT